>NW_010325276.1:36513-40436 GCF_000700745.2 Antrostomus carolinensis | reverse complement strand
CAGCAGGATAAGGCAGACTCGGTGTACTTGATCTCATGCTTGGTGTGTCTCATGTATTTGAAATTAGACAATTACTGTTTCATAAACCACAGAATCACAGAAAAACTCAGGTTGGAGGGGACCTCAAAAGGTCATCTGGTCCAGCCTTTTGTGGGAAAAGGATCCTAGATGAGTTTATCCAGCACGCTGTCCTATTGTATCCTGGAATCTCCAGTGTTGTGGAGTTTACCATGTCCCTAGGGAGGTTGTTCCACTGACTGACTGTATTCACTGTGAACAATTTTCTTCCCTATATCAAGAGGAAAATTCCCTAGTGCAACCAGTACTCATTGCCCCTTGTCTTCTCCATGCAGCTCCTTGTGAAGAGAGACCCTCCAACCACTTTGTAAACACCCTGTAAGGACTGGAATTCTGTGTCTTCTCCCGGGAGAAAAGACCTAAATCCTAAAATGGGATGGGTGATCACGTCTCTATCTCTGATAAAAATGGCCCTGTGGATGCAGCACAGGGTCTGATCAGCCTTCATTGCTGTAGTGACACATTGCTGACTCATGTTCTTCTTCCTGTCCTCCAGGACCCCCACATCCCTCTCAAGGCTGCTCCCCAGTAACACAGATTCTAGCTTGTGCTAGGCTCTTTGATTATGTTGCTCTAGGTGCAGGAATACATGTAATTTTAAAAGAAATAATTTAAAAGGCTGTTTTTATAGAGAGATTAAAAAAATATAATATAGTGATTACCACCAAAGACATTTTGGTTATTAATGACAAGAAGATTGAAATAATTTTAAATATTTTTTTTGTTGTTTTTGTTTAAAAGATGGGTTGCACTTGTGAGAGCAACATGTTTTTTTCTTAAAAAAAAAAAAGGTTTTTGTCTAAATACTAAATGAAAAATTTCAAGAATTTAAAAGGCAACATAATTTTTGGGTTAGCCGGTTTGGTCACGCATGTTCCTACAACCTTCAATTTTTATTCAGACTCAAGGAACCAATACAGTACAAGGCAGATGAGGGAGTACCATGGAAGAAGGGAGTTGGAATGGTTGAAATCCATAGTAATTTCTCAAAAGGAAAATACTTTTCCATTCAATTGTGTCCAATTATTGTAGTCTGGTTACAGAGCCATAATTAGAATGGATCCATAGAGCAGCTTCTAAACCTTTTCAAATGTAATGCTGTGTTGATCTAAATATATCTTCTCTTTGCATTATACATATTCCTTTTGATGCATATAATATTGTTAGCCAAATGTATACTAAAAATTTAATCTGTGGTGTGTAAAAGACAAATAAAATATTTAAATATATTTCCAAAATAAAGTACATCTACAGTACAAATGATGCACTTATCAATTGTAATACATTATGTTTTCTGTCTCATTTCAGAAGGTATTATGGTAATAATTTTGGATTTTAGCCAAGTGCTCAGCAGAGGATTTTAAACATTCTCTGAATAGACACATTTAATAGCTTTTAACCGTACAGAGCACTGCTCTTATCAGTGAGTAGCAGGAAAATGATTAATACACTTTGGGTAAACTTACACTTGGTCTTCTTTAGGTGAAGAAGGAGGCATCACTAAGGGCTGAAATCTCTAATTATATAAGAGGATATAAAAGACAGCAACTCACAGACATCAGATGCATATTCTGTAGGTCTACACAACAGATGGTGGTGTCTGGCAGTGTCTTTTCTTTTAAACAGAAAAATATTGTTATAAAAATATTCAGAATACATTTTTAGTTACTTAACCAAATGTGTGGATGAATTAGTGGGAAATGAAAGTCATGGTGTGGTGCATGCAAGAACAAAAATTTTCTATGAAATCTTGTTTTTTAGGATTCTTCCACTTTTATGCTGGTTTTAGCTTTAAGATGTGCTGGTATGTTCATGTCCTTGGTACTACTTATTTAAATACATCCTGAACCTATACATTTTTGATACATTTAATTTGTACTGTAGTGTATTGGGATATCCTGAATACCATGTTTTTACCCCTTCCCAATCCATTACTGCTAAAAAGAATCACTATTATCAGCCACAAAGGGAATTTTCTCTTGCAACCAAAGTTCTCTGAAGGGAGAATCCTCTGCAGACCTACACTTTGAGTGACAAGTTCTTACGCGTGTCTCATTATGAGTGGGTTAAATTAACATATATTCTGCCAAGCTGAAGGACATAGCTGTGGCTGATAACCGAACATGCAGGAAATAGTCTGTAATCTGACTGTGATGAATTTCATCAAGGTGATCTAATACTTCTGGGGGTCAGGTGAAAATATTACAATTATGTTCAAATCTAAGTAAATCCAACACATCTGGACTGGGTTTTTTTTGTTGGAAGAGGTTTTTCAACTCTTCTCCAAAGAGATCAGCCCTTTCCCCTGCATTGCCAAAGCACAGTGTAAGAGTGCAAGTGATCACACTGTCTCTCAAGCCACAAATATGGAGCTCTATGCATAGTCAGATACCCAAAACCTGCAGGCAGACTTAACTGAATTAACATTTTATGCTGAAAGGCTTTTCTTGGTACGCAAATTATTTCTTTTCATAATTGAATGTGAGTACCTTATCCCCTTCCTAAACAGTAGCTGTAGGAAGATGGCACTTATACCTTGAGAAGAATATTATAAGAAGAGAAGTGAAAAGATTTTCTGTAGTCTCTCTAGTGTTTTTCATGCATGTTCCCACACTACACAACACCAATATTTAAACCTGACCATTAACAGAGCAGTGTCTTGCATTGTAAACATTTGGAGGATCTGCCAAAACAAAGATGCTGGGCAGCATGATGTTAGCCTTCCCAATGCTTATTTTACTGGAATGTCTTGCTGGGGACAATTAAAATGCAGTTAAAATAACAGTTGAGACAGAAATACAAGTTTCCAACAAGCAACAACATAATAATAATAATTAAAAAATCATAAAGCTGGGCACAGCATTTAGAGACCACTGGCTTTCTCTGACTTCTCCAGTCAGGTAGTCACATCTTGTGAAGAACCTTTCGACTATCAAGATGGGAAGAAACACCACTATGTTAGTGTCTTTATTTCAAAGACAACAAATTGCAAGCCCAAATGAAAACACAAAACAATAATGATTCTGAAATTGTATAATCAAATCTTCTAAAGCATTCACTACAGATGTTTGAGATCACCCACTAGAAAAAAAAAAAAATCTATTGATTTCAGTAGTATCTAGTGATATCTATTAAAGACTCAGTTATTTGTAAAATCTATAAATCTATTCTACAGCAGCATTCATTTAGTGACTTTTACATGAATTACAAAAACAAATGACCAAATTACCAAAACAAATGAAATCAAATGAAGAGCAAACACTGCCAGCAAACCACAGTGCAGAGATCCAGCAAATCACCTTAATCAAACCTCTCCTTTTTTTCTCCATAGATACCCCATACTGTGCATCCTAAAAGAGAACCATGCACCATATCACTTCAGATCAAACACAGGGAACAGTTTCCAAATGTGGCCCCACATCGGGAAAGCCCCACCATACAGCTCTTCTTCCTTTAAAAAGCAGAGATTCTGGTGTCAGCATGGTCACAGCTGTGAAAACATTATACAGTTAGAGATGCTTGCTTAGATGGAAAGGTCTTCAGCTATTTAGGCATTTATAAATTGATACCAATAAGGCATCCTGGGCAAAAAAAAAAGCCTATCTAGAACTATCTCAATGATGAAATTCCAGTTATTAAGTATTCATTGCTGAAACAAATAAAATATAAAGAAATCTTAGTGCTGATACTTTTTGCAGTTTTATTAGTTTTCCCCTTTTTTATGAATAAGGTATACAAGAATTTTTTTATTACCTTTTTTAATCAATGCTTGCAAAAAATAAATTAATTTACAACATCGAAGCTGGAGTTTGTAACCTCAAAAAAGCCTGTATGCATTCCCTACA
>NW_010325276.1:21785-36503 GCF_000700745.2 Antrostomus carolinensis | reverse complement strand
CCCTACACTGAAGTGTAGTTTCCAACTCTTAGTTGTATTTTTCAGCAACACAGACGAACCAAAGGAACTAAGAGTTCTATAAAAACAGTTTACCCAGTTTGTAACTCACAAGCCTTAGATCAGAGTTAGTTCAAGCTAAACATATTAATGTTCTTAAAAATGGATCTTTTCTCCTAATGCACTTGATCAATGTGCAGAGCTTTGATCAGAGAACAGCTTAAAGGTACCTTCATATTTCGTACCTGTTACTTTTATATCCAAGGAATGGGTACTGCCACTTCAGAATGAAACCATGAAAGCCTTTGCAACATTTTCATTAAAAAAAAAAAAAAAAAAAAAAGGAAAAGGTTCAAAAGAGGAAAAAACAATACTTTTGCATCTCATACTCAACAACAAAGGTGGTATATAATAGTTCAATATCTCTTTCAGGTCAGAGGTGTATTAAGAAAAACATCAAGGATGATTCTGCCTAGATATATAAGTAAGCTAAATGACACATACTACACTTTAATCTTCTTTTGATGCATACAGTTGACAGGAGCTACAAAGGTACAATATAAAGCTTTTGAGTATTTCCCCATATATTTTGTACAAGATGGAGGAACACATCTTCTTTCATAAAATATAAATACTTATATTTGTGCATTATGTATGTGAGGTTATACAAATGAACAAGTTCCCTAAAATGTACCAGAACTGAAATGCAAAGAGGATGTACAGCTTGTAGGAAGAAAATCAATTAGCCTTGTACACTAACACCAAAATGAAATCCTTTCTCGGTGGTTCTGATTCTAACTTAATTCTCATTTGTCCTCATGTAACTCTATAAATTTAATTAAATGCTCTGAAATTATGTTCTTCAAATAAATAGCATATTCTGATATATTCTGGTTTGTAGGAATTAATTTCTGGTGTTGGCTGGTTTATTTACTTTGCTGTATTCTGGTATTTCAGGCAGTTAATGAAGAGCTGCTTGGAAAGCTACACAGACGTGCGTAAACAAGAAAGCAATTCATAAATTACATTCATTTACTCAGAGTTGTACTTATCAATATGTCTTTATATAGCAACAAATAAAAAGCCTTATATTTTTCACAAAAATGATTTCTCATTATTTCACAGAAATCATGTTATAGTGGTCCCACACACGTGGTTTTGACTGGTAGCAGGCCGTAACAGTCGTATTCAAAGTAAGTATTTGGGGGGGGGTTGTTTTTTTTTTTTTTCCTTGTCAATAATATTCTTTATTCAAGAAATTACATGACTGCTTTGACTTATGGGAGCTTAGTTATAAGCACACAGAATTGCAATGAAGTCACTATAAACCAATTCATATCATCTTATTGAAAGGAACTAGTTCTAGGGTAAGGTTGATATGTCTGTAATGTCTCATGCTGTACAAGTACATAAAAATGAACTTCAGTGAGATCAGCGGTATCTGTCTTTTGATTAGATCAATTCCATAAAAAACTAATCTGAAACCTTCCACAGGAAAAGATGCATATATTCAGCGTCAGGATCTGGGTCGATACATCTCAGAATAGAAATAATAATCAAATGGTGAATTTATTTAGTTCTTTGAGAGGCAAAAGCTCAGAGAAAAAAAGGGAATTTTTGAGTTCAGGAGAAAGTCACCACTGACCCTTCACAAGGCTGTCACAGCATAAAGTTTTTGTGAGTGTGGTGAGGAAGGCAAAAAATAACAGAAAGTTTCTTGGAAAAAACATGGCAAACGATGTCCAGGGACAACGTTACAATAAATCTTTACAAGTAGTTAACTGTAAGTAAATCATTATTTCAATAAAATAATATAGTGGAATTTTTCTAGATTTTGAAGGTATTTTCTGAAGACCAAGGAGACATTCATTTTGTCTGTATGAAGAACCAGTTTGACCATGATTAGAGTTACATGTGTAGCTGGATGTGTGTGGTTACTTTATTTCAACAGAAAGTCTCTATTAAACCTAATGGAAAAATTATGTTGTCCAAAAAGAATGCAAGATTTTCCAAATGGAGAGTGGTTGGGTTTTTGTTTTGGTTTGTTTTTCTTTTTAAATATTCATGTTTGGTTTTATATTTGAAGGGAAAAGGCTATCTTTTAACACTTTTTTGGAGTCTGGCAAGATAAAAATTATTCTGACATTATTGTGGCATCTCTAGAACAGAAACAGAAAATGGAAAAAAATCTGAAATGCATTTGAATCTCCATATACTAAACTTTTAAATACAGAATATATGAAAATTATAATATTTTGATCTTCACAGCATCCAAAAGACCTAAAGTTAATGTAAAATTTGGGCTATAAGGAACCTTAAGAGATCTTCTAGTCAAACCTCTGTACTTCATGTTTTGAAACATGTATACTACACACTTATATAAACAATATAATTGCCTAATGAGCCGAATATATTTTACCAAATGTGGCAGAATGTCAAACATTCAGCTAAGATTGCTTTATATTTCATCCAAAAATAATGCATCAACAATAAGAATGAAAATGTATACTATGACACCTACTAAAGCCTCAGGTCCACTAAACTTCATATGAAGAGTGGTCTTTTAAAAACATCATAAAACTGAATGTAGCAGGAGGACTGCTACACTAATACTCAAAACATATTTCTCAGGTTTTCACAGTTTCATGCTCTAACTATTGTTCCTCTTTTCTGGTACTCCTTCAGGAATTCTTGCTTTATAAAATGTTATCGTGAAAGGTTGAAGGATTTTTTTTTTTCCTCCCACTTGTATACTGTCAAGGGGTGCTTTTTGAAGACCTCAGTTTTACCATCAAGAGATAGGGAGGCAGACCTGATGGCCTTGTGGGATTTAATTAGAGTTCACCAAGTTAGAATCTCCAAGCTCTCAAAGCCCTAATTTAAATATAAGTTCACTCACTCTTCAGCTGTTCCTTAGGTCCTTATTAAAATTTCAAGTTATTAAAGAGAATATTCGAAGGTTGTGGGTTGTTTTTTGGTTTGTTTTTTTTTTTTTTTTTTTTTTTGCCATAGATATAAACTAAACTAGAATTCTACCTCACTCAAACAGCATGTGTTAAGCATGTGTTAAGATTCTTGCCAATTGCTTGTGACAAAACTACCTCAAAAAGAACAGAATCAGTGGAAACATGTTTACAATATTTGGTGTCCAACCAGAGGGAGATGGATAGACATTTCTGTGGCCAAGGTGGAGCTGGTACTGAATCACACACACATTTCAAAGGCACTAGTTCTTTGGGTAACTGACCTAATATATATTCTTGAGGTAATAACAAGTACTGTTACTCTTGCTCAGTGTGATTGGTGTAATATTTCCCCCATTAAGATGTCATTCAAAGGGCTTATTTTACACTGATGACACATCAGATCCCTGTAAAATAAACTTTCTTGTCAATCAAAGCTTTGCAACATGTGGCTATGTGGAAAGAACTATACATAACAAGGTGTATGAGTGACAGTCTAGCTACACAGTAATTTAAAACAATATAAAACACACTGTGGGTTTGGTTTGGTGGGGTTTTTTTGTTTGGTTGGTTTTTTTTAAATGAAATGCTGGCAGCAGCATTCACACTCCAAGACCCAGTGACTCCATAGAGAAGTCAGGTTACAAAATGTCAGAGACCAAAATGAGAAGAGAGAGCTGCAGCCACAGTGATGCTGGGGAAATTAAGCAGACATGAGAAGGCATAGTACAGGGAAACAAAAAATTGACTGGCTACAGATATTATTCATGGGGAGACTGCAGGGCCAGCATTTCTTAGCATTAACTCCTTTTTATCCTGCCTGGAATTTGAAATAGTTAAAGTAATTCCTAAAATAATAACCGGGATCACAAAGCTGCCTACTCTGTTTTGTGGTTTACATATACTTATCAAATTGCTTGAGTTTAGGTTTGTATGACTCACAGTGATTCCAGCGAGATGAAATAGATGGAGCAACTTCCTCTTGATCATGACCACCTCTCTTTTACCTGATTTACTTTGATCCTGCAATTGTCATATTGACCATCTCACAGTTCGTATATTTCAACTTTTAAGAAACTAGATTTGGGATTAAATGGCATCTGAAAATTGCCTGGAAGAGGATTAAAAAATACAAAGTGATTTGTAAGCACTTCTAGTACACATTCTTTCAATTCTGTATTAAAAAAACCCCCAAAACCCAACCAAAAAACAAAAAAACAAACCCCAACAACCCCAAACCTAAAGTTTGCATGGTGGGTGGTTTAATTATATATTCCCAGAAATATATGTGAATGTTAAATTGCAAATGTAAAGAGGAAAATTCTTCTTCCTAGACTTTCACTGATTTCAGCATAGATACAATTAAGGGTATTCCAAAATATCCACATATCATTTAATTTCACTTTTATTAGAAACGAACCCAAGCAGTGCAGTTTACATTCGGTTAAAATTTGATCTTCCCCTTTTTCAAGAACTTTTGAGAAGCTGTCACAATAAGAGGGAGTAGTCAGGTTTCAGGTTTGGTTTCACTTCCAAATTACATGCAAAAAGTAGATAATATAAATTAGATGTAATCATGTATTAATTCTCAGTGACTAGGTAACCATTTGCACAAGCTTCACAAAAAGACGTACATTTCTCCAATGCTAATTACAAGAGAATTTTCAGACTCTTTGCCAACAAATATCAGTTACTTGGAGCCATGTTTGATTCTGATGATTAAAATGGAACATCACCAAGTACTGATTTGGCTACTTGGTGACATTTTGATGTCGACCTAGACACCTATGACAGCAATACAACTATTGCTAAAAATGAGGTGCTGAGTTCAAATCTCTTGAAGATCAAAGTCTCTCCTTAAAAAACAAGGTTCTCTAGCATATAGATATCCCACATCTACAGCAACAAAAATATTTTATTTCAGTACCTGAACCATACTTAAATTATCCTCATGATCTTTGGCCAGGAAAAAGGCAAGTAAACGACACAGAGCATCTATTGGGCAAGTCATACTACACATAGAAATTCTGTGCTTGCAGCAATCAGTTAACAGGATCCAGTAGGGCAATATATGTTAAGTCATCAATTTATTTTGAAGTATGAGAACTAGTAGATAACTCCTAGTAATGTCAACAAAAATATGGTATTCAAACCCACACCCATTCACAGCCCTGCCAAACAGGAACATATAAATATAAAAATATGTGCGTAAAACTCTAGGGATACACATTTTAAATTAAAAATTTCTGATAATCTTCTTACTCAATAGAGTGTGTTCTATGTACTGAGTAAGATAATTACATCTCAAACCAGTTCAGTGCTGGCAATAACACCACATGAAACATATGCCATTTTCTGCAGTGTTAGAGGTGCTTGAGAGCTCTAAACTGAAAGACACATAACATTTTTAACTGGCAACTGTTCACATATATATGGAGAGAGTCAAGTGAAGTCAGCCTCAAATTCGATGAGCAATCATAAAAAAGTTTAAAAATAAGGTTTTTAATCAGAGATAAAGAAAGAGGTTAGAAATTCGGGAAGTACTTCTTGAGAAAAGCAAGTTAAATTATGACCTTACACCACCAAAAAAAAACCTGGACATAGATGAATTTCAGATTTCTACATGGTGATTTAGTTAACTGATTGATATTAGCAACATATATGGTAATTTAAATTTTGACATAATTCTCTGGAAAAAAACACAAACAAAACCTTGCTAACAGAAGATAAATAGACTACTTTAACAATGTAAAAAAAGTCAGCAGTGGGCTGAGATAGTGAATATTTAGCAGGAGAACCTATTTCCTTTATTTAAGAGGGGAAAAAAAAAAAAAAAGAGTTTGTTTTTCTGACAAAAATACAATAATCATTAGGAGAATTAACAATTTTTTTTCATCTTTTTACATTTGTAATATTTCTTTTTTTTTTTCCCATTATCAACAATATTTTACTAACTCAGTAGCTAAGAAAGAAATACTGCTTCACAACTGAGATGTCTTGTGTTTGTGGCTCCTCTGAAAAAACCACATCATCTTCCATGGAAGGATATAGTGATTTCATAACATTTGGTATTTACTTAGTTTTGAGTCTAGAACAGTATCTCTGAAAATCGTTAAGTAGAGCTTGCTCTTGGCAATGTTAACAAAAGATAGGACATACCAAAAACATCAATTTCTTTGAAACATTTATGTGCATATGTGCTTGATGTACATGTGTAAATACATACACTGCTTCTCCTTATTGTTTTAAAATAATAATAGTAAAAAAAAATAAATTGTTTCTGGCTTCAAACTGCTTTGAAAAGAATCTGAGCATCACCAAATTCTTTATTCTAAGTAAATCCTTTAAATATAGAGAAAATAAATTAGGACTCAAGGTGGAATTTAGATGCTTAAGTCCAGAAAACATTGCACTTCCAAATCACCTTGAGCTACCTCATCTGAACACCGAGTTCATTTTATGAAGTTCCTGTATATTTCTGGTAGGATAAATTCAGGTGTTTAAATGCAAGTAGCTGCTCTAAGATATCCTGGAAGTAGGCCCTGGCTGGCAGATAAAAGTCAGGCTCTATAGGAAACCCACACAGTTCTGGAGTAGATGGAGATTCCCTGGATGTCATATCCCACTTCAGCTGCTAGGAGGTTGCAAAGGACATGGGGAAAGCAAGGAGGTCAGTACCTACATCTCTTGTCTTCTTTGGTGAAGAAAAGAGATTAAAAACAAGTTTTTCCATTTAAAACAAGTTTTAATTCTCAGAGGTCAAGACCAAGAGACTTTAGATATGAACAATATAGTTTCAAATTTGAAAGAAGTAATTCTTTATGGTAAGTCCTATTTGTACTTCAGCTCCTGTCAAGATTTACAAAAGATACAGGAATTTCCAACATCACACATGTTGAAGATGTTTTTTGCACATGCAGCATAGTCTTCACATTTATTTTAATATAATATTCCTGCTATTTGTGAAGGCGGTTTACTGTTCAGTAGTATTTTGTTAATGTTAGAAATTACAGTGAATATTATAGCAAGCAAATACATTTAGCTTAGACAATTATACATATTCATTATAGCAACAATGAAGGAAATACTGTAAGGTTCTCCTCATTTCTGCCTGAAGAAGATGCCTCTTTTGCCTATGCCAGCTTCTTCATTTGACCTTCTAGACTGCTGGCAGCATGTCTTCAAGAGCTTGTTCTTTATTAGATCTAAATTGTTTAACTTCCAAAAATAATCTCAACAAATTAAAGGAAAGTACATACACTTTCCCTGTAATACTGGTTAAGTGCTAAACCTGCATTATTTATGACCTGTGGAATTTTAAAGCAGTTTGTGAAATCCAGCCACATATGCCAAACCTCAGCTAAAAAGATTCTTTTTCTTTATTTTCTTGGTATTACAGAGGTTGTAAAAAGCTCTTAGGTCTGAAGTTAAAATATAAGAATGATTAATGATGTACAAAATGTACAAAAGAGAAAAAAATGTTCTTCTGTCATCAAGATTTTTTTTTTTGAGTGTTAGAAAAAGAAAGTAACAAAATTATTTGTATTAATATTTTCATGCTAATAAAGCTATTATATCATTCCTCAGGATCTCCACATCTATAGTTATCTCATACCTTCTATCTATCCTCTACATAGGTCCACTAGTTAGGAAAAATATGGACTAAAATCAAAGAGCAGCTCTACTGAAGACAATGAGATATAAAAAGTAGAATAAATAAGAATATTATTAATTTATTTAATAATCTGGATCTTGAGTAAAAGGAGACTTACGACACAGATGCTCTATAGGAATACTCTGAAGAGAAATAAAAAATTAATATACTAAAAACTATCTTGCTCTGTGTGGAGGTCTTGTTTATCATTTGCAGATTTTATCATTAGGTCCATATTAAATTATTTATATAATCTACTTTCTTCTGCAAAGAGATATTTCTGTGACAATGTTGAGGATCCAGAGAATTCTTGGTACTTTTGCTACGTGTTTCTTTGTGTTCATTTTCCTATCCCAAGCAGGATAATAAATGAAGTGCATGGTGCATGGATTTCTAGAGTGGACTGGGTATGCCTTGACCAACAACTGGAGTGACAACAACGTGTTGTGAAATGTGGGTCTGTTCCCTGCAACACCTAAAACTGCAAGACAAAAAGGACTCCTTCTGACTGTTATATTGTGAACGAATCAACGGAAATTCAGTTGAGAAGGCGGTAGCTAAGCTGAGATCACTTTGCCACATGCAGTGTTCATTGTCTTACATGGCATAAATCCTTTGCAACTGTATAAACTGGGATGTCCAATTTTTTTAAATGAGGTTATAACAGTATCAGCATGAACTAGGAACTGGTTTTCCACTTCTGAGAAAACCTGTGATATTTTAAAAAATGTGCCCCAAAAGAATGCTAATATTTTTTTTTTTAATTTTTATTTTTTTCCTGAGGAACTGACATCCTTGTTTTTCTAACAGTTCAGGGGTTCCTTTGTAACAAGTATGAAAATGAACTGAATGGAAAATGGAAGATTTTAAAGAAACCATTAGTTCCAAAAGAACTTCGAGTCAAAGTTCAATAATATTCAACAATTTCCCTATGGAATGTTTTATTTTAATAGATCCTGATGGAAATATACTTTGCTGGAATTTCTCCAAGTGACTGTCACTGAGGAAGGATACTGCAGGCAATACCTGTAGGGGAGTGATAGCTGTAGAATGTGTGGAAAGAAAAGCCCTACCAGGACATACAAGAAGATGAGGACTTATGGAAATGGCCATTGGCAGCTTACCATAGAGTGGCCCTGTTTTATTCCCCATGTCAAAGTTAATGCTGTATCTCATGAGTAACAGTGCTCCAATGTTCCATAAGAATAGCCTTGATGGATCAGATAAAGGATCAACCCAACACCTTATTTTGTGTCTGACAGTTCCCAAATTACATCTTTAAAGAGTAGTCTAGAAATAGAGCAAATATCCTCAAACACTGCCCTGATCTTTAACAGTTTGTGGATCAGGAACACCACAAGTCAGTGCTGGTGCTTTTTCAAAGTTTTTTTTTTTGTTGTTTTTTCTTTTATATAAATTTTAAAATTGTAAGAAGAAATTTGTCTGACAGAGCTTCACAAATACTGTTACTGTGTCACTGTGTCTATCACGCCTTCTACCATTGCACTGCTGTTCCATCTGCAGTCGTTTCCAACTCTTTCATATGCAAAAAGTAAAAAAAAGATGAGATCACTGAGCATCATTCATCCTTCCTAATAGTCCAGGGGGTGTTTTATAAAGTCCTCCTAAAGCAGCTGTTGCAGCACTGCAACACCATAGCACTGATGGTCATCCACAGCATCATACTGCCAGAAGCCTTGTTGCTATATAAAATCAATCCTGCTCTGTGTCACACCTCTGTGACCGTATATTATTCCTAAAAGACTTTCCCAAAATATGTTTTTGCATGTAATAGGCAGCAAAATATTTTTGTGTAGTTAAAGACCCATTATAGGTAGATGTAAGTGGGAGATATTCCCCATTTTTAAAGGTAATTCCATCATTTTTCTGCTTGCCAAGGGAGAAAAGAGCAGGAGGAGGTTTTTCAATGATTTGTCATGTAACAATTGTAATGCTTTTAGTAGTATTTTTTCTTTAACATCTATGAGCTATCTCCTTTTCTGACAGACAAATGGCTGACATTAGTGAAAGGGATATTGCTAAGGTATACAGCAGAGCATGTAAAAATTGAAACATTATTCTGGTCCTGGCAGCTGTCACTGTCCAGAGCTTTTCTCCTGATTATCTACGCTCAACCTTTCTCAGTTTCATTATATTTCTCCTACTCAGTCCCTTCTGTATGGGCAATTAAATGTTCTCTATTCTTAGTGATCATTCCCTTCAAATATTCACAGGTAGTTATGAACTCTCCAGTTGTCTTTAGCCAAGCTATAAATATATATTCAGTGCTCTGTATTTTTTCATATATTAATTCCTCCAATCTCTTAATCACATTTTGGGTTCTTCTCTGAACTACTAATTTTCAGTTATCTTTGATGAGGAAGCATTTACAAATTCATGGTAATATCTATGTGAGCTATTATGTCTGTTATTGAGAGGAAATATAATTACTCTGCTCTACTGTGTTACTCCTCCAAATACACCACCAAAGATTACATTGTTTTCCCAACCACGTTGCACATAAGCACCTACCAAATCTGCTGCTTATGGAATGCAGGGGTTGATATTATTGGTTGTTTTTTTTTCTGTTATAATCTATTTATTATTCCTTATATGATCAATTTTCCAAATTAATTCCTACCCATGGACTAATGAAGTGTGTTCCAAGAGGATGAACCTGAAGCTTAATCACTTATTTCTACTTGTAGGGGTTACTGTTGTGCCATGGAAGCATCAAAGAGGGCCACGTACTTCTGGGCATTTCAAGATATTTTTATTTTTATTTGTGATAAATATTGACTATGATTCCAGACATAGTTCCTTAACGTCTGATTATTTGTTTAGATTTCTCATTACAGGTCTTCTGACTACAATAACTGCTAATATGATTTGGATAGTAACTAAGTATGTTGCATTAAGTGTTGAAAACCACATTCTAACGTCAACTGGTTTGAAGGAAAATGGTGTTTTGATTAAACATTCTCTGAAACTTTATTTCAAAACATCTGTTGCTCTCTAATTTTTTAATTTTTTTCCAAAGCAGCATTATTTCAGTATGTGGTGGTGCAATCGTGTGTTTCTCTGTTGACAAAGAAAACAAAAAACAACTAGTTAATTTAATAAAAATGTTTATAGGGTTTTTTTTTCCCCAGGTTTAGCTCAAACTATTCAAAGAAAAATTAAAAATTAGGAGACATTATTTCATGGGAGGATAGAAATTCAAAACAGAACTAGAAAATAATTAAAATCATGGTTCATGCCTGCACTGCAGTAACACAAGTGATTATACTGGTATAGATAACAACCTGAATTCTCTTTAGTCTGGCTTAGTTAGGCACCAAAGCCAGCATCCTTGTCCTCTCTTAGTGCATGCCAATTTCAATCCACTGAAGAGGGTGCATTCACTGTGACTACAACATGGGCAAAACTCTAACTGGGGAAAAATACTGTGAAAAGGATTAGTCCTTGCATCATTTTAAACCATCAGTGTAGAATGAGGAAATTTTTAATATGTAATAGATGAGTCAGTGTGGATCAGTACTTGGAGATGATTAATTTACTGTTGGATCTTTCAGGGTTGTTTGGTTTGGTTTTGGTTTGGTTTTTTTGGTTTTTTGTTTTTTTTTTCCAAATATTGTCTCTAATGGTTAAAATACAATTATCAGGTCTGTGCCTGTCACCATTTCTGATTCCAAAATTGCATATCGCTCTTTCAGTGCAGCTAAGCAAAGACGTTTTCAGGTCACAGAAGTTCATAATTTTTCTTCTCCTTTTTTTTTTTCCTTTCTCTGCAAGTCTAGAAAACTAAATTTAATCACTAAAAAACTTGGCATCTTTTGCCAGTAGGGATATTTTCATACACTCTAATGGATTATTTTTGCTCTGCTTGGCAGGGGACCTTTTCCTCCATATGCAGCAACGTCGTACATTGAAAGTTATATTAGATGAGTTGAGACTAGATACCCATTCTACATTTCTGCAGTTCACCCTTTGAATTCCACAGTCTTTGTTCTTTACATAATATTCCTGTCCTGCTGACCTTCCAAATATTTCTTTAATTTCTGTTCACTGCTGCACTGCAGGAGTTTTATGAGGGTGAACATAGAATTAGTAGTCCATTTCCATTAGTAGTAAATCTGCTTTTGCCCTTGCAGCAGAACCTTTGCTTCAGTGTCTGTACTTTTGCATTTAAAAAAAATAATAAATTAAAAAATGAATTCATATAGGAAGTTACCCAGATAACAGCAAATCAGGGCTTAAAGTCTAACCTGGTACACCATTGCCCCAGGGCTAAATTCTGAGCCCATTTAAGGAGGACATATGGGCCACAAACATGAAAATGTCCCAGAAGCCCCTATGGCTGCTCCAGTAACCAAATCACATGCAAAGGCTTATCTTTGTTTAAGTGTGCTATCAGTATTGTGTTTTCAACAGAACAAAAAGGTTATTTAATCAGGATTTTCTCTCTCTTTTCTTGATTAGTTTCATCCATTTAACCAGCTCATGTTTTAGCTCCATGAGTTCTAGAAACTTAGTGCATTCTCAATCATCTTCAGAAATAGATTACATAGTTTTATTTATTTGTTTATAAATTGTATATATGTTATATTTATAATTTCTATTTACAATCTTAATATATAATTTACAGACTTTTTAATTATCAATTTCCTATCAATTTTTGCTATAATTTCAACAACACTTGAGAAAATTATACACCTATTGTAAAGTTCATATTCAGATTAGAGTGTCAGCATTTAAAGGAATAGCTCCTGCTGTTTTTAAATGAAAACGAAATTAAATATTTAGCTTGAGGTTCCAAGATAGCATGAAAATCTATCATATTTTGCTGTACATTCTTTACAGGACACAGAATGTACAAGGTGAAACTTAAATATATAATTACCGTACTCAGAATTATAATAAAACTAGTTAAATGACAAAAAAAAACCCAGCATGTACACTTATTTGATGCATCTTTTTGAAATTTCTGTGTGATCTCATTTAGGTTCCTGCTCCTGCAGGGGGGTTGGACTGGATGATCTTCCGAGGTCCCTTCAAATCCCTGACATTCTGTGATTCTGTGATTCTGTGAAATTTGGATGCATTTTTAATTGATGTGACAAGCTACAAAAAATACATTCAATAAAAATTCAGAAAAATGTTC
This sequence comes from Antrostomus carolinensis, assembly GCF_000700745.2. NCBI lineage: Eukaryota > Metazoa > Chordata > Aves > Caprimulgiformes > Caprimulgidae > Antrostomus > Antrostomus carolinensis. Next base: position 23,725 of record NW_010325276.1, on the reverse strand, counting down.
TTGTATAAGTATAGTGTCTACATTATATTAAAATAACTAGAAAAATAAGTCTATCTATATCTGACTTCTACAAAGTGTAACATTACTTGCTATATATTTAATATACAACAAAAAACTACCTGATTACCCACTTATTCATAAGAAAACAGTTTCCTATATATGTATGGGCCTGAGATTGAATACCAGATTGCTGAATAAATGTAGGAAAGGAGGGCTGGCTGATAAATTGCTCCACTGAGCAGCTCACAAGAGTGATGGAAGAGCATCAGAACAACTTTCCCAAGCAAAAGTTTATCTTATTAGTCATTTGCCATTTCAATACAACAGTAAACCCTGTGACCTGTTTCGAAGAGCAACTGCTTTGAATAGATTAGCTTTTCATCTGAATTTGGCTGCTTAAAAGTTAATAAGAAGAAGCTTTCAGTACTGATCTGCTTATGAGTGAAACAATGGGGATTACAGGGTTTAGGGAGGTTGGATGTACCCTAAGGGTATAATCTCTGGTGAGGTCAAGGCTGGATGGCTTGGGGAAAAAGAGACATGTAAGCACTGTAAAGATCCATTTTCCCAGCTCAATAAAACAGGCCAGAACATGGTTTGATGACTCATTCTTCATCAGGTGAAGTGCATATAAAAAAAAGGTTACACATTTTTCTCCTGCATTTTAATAGAAAAGTAGAAAGGTAACTCCCATTCTTTTTACACTTAATCAGGTCTATAATCTGTTAAGAATGGACAAATATGAATGACAAATAATGGTATTTTTGCAAATAAAGTTTTTTGTAAATAATTTTTTTGCAAATAAAATTTCTCTATATGTGTCCTCATCCTACTCTCCAAGCCTCTAAAGTTTGGAGTTACTAGAGAAGAAGTTATGGTAACACAGGGAAAAAGGGAAAATTTTGAAAGAATAATTGTAATAAAAATTAATATATCCCTTTTTCAGCATATAAAACAAATGACCTACACAGTCTGATTTACTAAATAAGGCTCTCAAACTCTTCCCAGACCTTTTTTCTATTCTGCCATAATACAAGATTAGTCGTAACCTAGACATAATTTGTTTTCTGGAGGAATGAGAACAGAACCAGCATTTCAGCAGCATCCAAGTGTCAGAAGTGTTCCCCTTTGCAGAATGGTCTCAGCTGTTTGGAGTGGTAATCTCTATGCCCACCAAAATCTGAATTTCTTACTTATAAGAGCAGATGCATGTATTGCAGTTTAGCAAAATTGCATAGTCAGGAATAATAAAGTTTCCAAACATAAAAATATCTAATCAGAATAGGAGGATTTTTTTTTTTAAAAGCAAATTTCTGAATAACAAGGAGCAACTGAGGGTTGGAGAACAGCAGCAAAAGCAGGCAAAGAAAAACTTTCTGACTTATGAAAATATCCCATTTTTCACATTTCATATCAGAATGTTACTTAAATGGGAATGCTCTAAACCACTAAAAGGTAATAAAATATCAAAATGTTTGAACTATATTTAATCTGAAATATTTAAAACATTTGAAATTCTTGAAATAGGAAAACATTTATACTTTAATACTGGGTTTCTGTTAAAAAAAAAAAAAAAACTTGTAATAACTAATCAAATAATTGGTCACATTATTCTCCTAATATCTGGAAGTGGCAGCTGCCAGATGAAGTGGATGTGCGGCACAAGCTTATGTAGCAATTCTTTTCTTTGCAAATATTTCTATCATAGAGTCTTAAGTGATTCTTGCAAATTGAGAACCACATTAAGTGGGAAGTTGAAGCCACTTGCTGTTCATACTAATGACTTAGAGTATCTGTGTGGTAAGATGCATTTTGAACATCTAGATATGCATCTGTGCAGAGCTTCTCTGTGGGTTAAATCAAAAACCCCACACTCCATGCTTTTAAGAAAGCCTATAAATATTACATAAATCCTTTAGAGATAGCCCAACTATAATTAA
>NW_010325276.1:7062-21749 GCF_000700745.2 Antrostomus carolinensis | reverse complement strand
TACACAGGACTGTAATAGAAACTACAAATACAGCTGCACTTCCTAAAATGAAAGTTACAATCTCTATGTGTTACAAATCAGTGTCTTTTTTTTTTTTTTCTTTTTCAGGAAAAAAAATGTCAAGGTAGCATGCAGCCAGACTTTTCCACCTCACTGCACCTTTCTGACTACAACTGGCAAGACCAGTTGCATAATAATCCATTCCGTTGCTCATGAGCTTAAATTTTAAGTGCGTATTTAGATGTTTTGCTGAGAGCAGCTTATGCCACTATACAATGCAAATAAGGGGGTTGAAGCTCACCCTTAGGGCCTCCATCAAAGTTAATAAGAGTCTTGCCATTGATTTCCATAGGCTTTTTATCAGGATCTTAGATTTTTAGCAAGAGGATCCTTAAGACCTGGGGGGGAAGCGAATGTAACACAACCCACAGGGGAGATTTGTCTTCTCCTCCTGGGACATATCCACGCTAAGGATATGAGTCAGTTACAGATTTCAGCAATCAGCCCTGTCAAATTCAAGTCGTATATGCTTGGGTGTTCTTTTCTGACATTTCTCCTGGTTGGCCCCTATGGGTTAAAGTAACAACTGCCATAAAAATGAAGCCAATTTTGATAGCTAAGCCTACTAATTATTGAGCACCTTCAAATGCATCACAGTACCATGTGCCTTAGTTAAATGGTAAGATTTTCCTTCTCAGCAGTGTAGCTTCGAAGAGGAAAACTGACGTTTTCATTATTTTTTCAAAAATAAGAATATCTTTGGAGAGTTCTATTTTTCTGTCGTCTCTGAAAACAGAGTGCCCTGTCACATTTAAGGCTGGGACTTCGGTAAGTGAGCACATTAGCCTAATGACCATTTCCTGAAGTTAAATCATTCCAAACAACCAAACAAAATTTTCTTAATTTAATCTATTAAAAACCTTTGAGTAGCCCTAAAAATTTTTGAAGCAAGTCCCTTAACACTGCCACAGAAAAGGATGAAAAAATAAATAATTGTAAATATTCTATATTTTACTTCTCTGTCAGTGGTATTATCTCACTCCCAGAAATGGTAGACTTTTATTTCCCCATCCAAAAATACAAATAAAAATTGTGATCTTGTTTTAAAGGATAATCTAATTTATTGTTAATGGTTTGAATCATTCCAGGGGTCAAAGGCATCTTTTACATCAATTTGCAAAAGCAAATTAATGTTTTGAAGGAAATGTAAAAGTCAAGTTGCTTGGGAGTACATTAAATTATATGCTAGTTAATGGTGTTAGAGAGATGGTTTAAAAATAAATTGCCCATAATACCTTTTAATAAAGGAGCTAAATGCATTTTTGTTCCCTGCTAAAAGCAGATGCCTATTTGGCACTGTTTTGAATCCCATTTGCCATGTATATTTTGATTAATACTATGCTGGGTAATCTGCACTACGTGGTCTAGGTTCAGTAACCTCACTGTAAAATAATGAGCCTTCAAGAATAAAAAATACGTTAGCTATAAAGTTGTATATTCTGAGGGGCTCTGAATATATTCAGATGAAACAAAAAAAAAAAGCTTTCACTCAGTAAATTTGCTCAAAATCGAAGCTTGCATATCTCAATTTGTATTTAGCTTTCCATCTGAGCTCTGAAAACTGGACAAAACATCAATTTTTTGCATATGTTTTCTATAAATACCTTTTCCTTGAGTCAGCTGACACGGGACCTTGCAAAAGCCCCAGTCTTAAGGGAGCTTATGGCAACTGGGATGCAGCCAATAGCAATGAGTTCACTCACTAAGTAGTGTCTTCAGAAAAAGGTCCAGCACTCATATTTTATGAAATATGTAACATGATTTACCCAAGGTTGTCAAAAGAGATGAATTTCAGCCAAATGCAAGGTAATAAATAGTAATATGTGCTGCATATAGTTGACTTATAACCCTTGGCATTTTGAAACAAAATTCTTTTGAAGAATTCATTTTATACGTCATAAACTTTCCTATTGTTTTTCCTGTTTTGACTGTCTTTGTCATCAGATTTCTTGTGGAAGGTATTTCTGAAAACTGTAAATGAAGCAATATTTTCAAGAATACTTATATAAGTCTCTATTTCCATGGTGTTCTTGGAATAAGAAAGTTAGTAGCGTAGAAAAATGGTCTGTTTCATTAAATTGAAACCTAGGGGGAAAAAGAGGCAATAAGGTAATGTATATGTGAGCTTTTTTATTGTTATTTATTTAATGATTATAGAAAAACCTTTTCCAAGGTTGAAAGTTTTTTGTTTTCATGACATACTCCTGTTATTTTGAGGAATAAGGTAATTTAGGGGTTGTTTTACTATTAGTAACAGTAGTAGCATTGTATTATTTAATAAATAAGAATAAATAAGAATAATAATAAATTTGTTATTGAGTATAAAGTGAATTTATTCAATCATTTATACTTATTTTAAAGCAAGTATAATTGAGAACATGTATTATATGTATGCATACCTGATGTATCGCTTTTAAATTTCCTGTCTTAAATTATATATATACAGTTATGAATCCTCAAATATGTTCGAAATGCATGTCCTTAACTGCCTCCCCATATACCTCAATTTAAGCTTCTATAGCACCACCTGTCATCTATTAAAACAACAAGACGTTGACAGGGCCTGCTACATGCTGGTGAACCTTAAAATGGATTTGTGGACTCGCATGTTTATATTTTGACACATACTGTAGTTATTCAAAATTCTTCCAGAAACTCTTCCAGTGCAATCTGGCTGACACACCCCACTGATCACAACGGTAGCCAACAGTGGATCCTCCGAAGATCCTCAAAGGCCTGTAAGCATGCAGTGAGGTTTCCCCAAAACACTACCCCAGACTCTAGCAGTCTGTATTTTAAGGAGTCCTTCAACCAGAACTGGTATCTGAGGATAATGCTATACATATATACATATACCCTCTCATATATATAGGCAGGTACAGGAAGGTCTTCCCCAAATGTTCTCCATGTGAAGATCTCACAGGTTTGTCTTTCTTGTCATGTCAAGGCAACTTAAAGCACTTTAAAAATGAAACACTTGAGAAGGTGATCCATCCCCTTAATTTTTAGGATCCAGTTAAAACAAGTTCGAACATTGCCAAATATAGTCCAAAAGGATGAGTATCTGGATGGAGTGGCCTCTCAGTTATGTTTGCAACTCCTGCTCAAATAATGTAAGGGCAGATTTAACCTGTTCTTGTCATACTAAACTTCAATTACAGTCAAGGAAGTAAGTAAGCACTTTCACGGTGAAAGTCATCTGAACTATTTTTATCTATCCTAGCATTAGTATAATGAAACTCTAAAAATGCTTCCATGAACCACAAAGTTAGGACAGAGGACCAGTTCAGATACAGAAGTCTACATTTCTCCTCTGATGTCAATGTATTAAGAAAACCATTGTTCCACCTGAGATCCTTTAATTTCTTTGTTGTTCTAGTGCAAACTCTAATAAGCTGTTGGAAAGAAGCCAAGCAATGTAAGCACACCTTTTAAAAGCCGAGGATAATACTAGTAGGCAATGAGAGTTTGGAAATGTCTGTGGATACTCCTGTAGTTAAGCAAGTACACTTGTCCCAAGTGCAGTCCTGAAACATGCTGGCTATCCTAAAACCCAACAGTCTCAGTTGTTTGCATTTTCACACTTGTATATACAATATAGTGGAGTGGACAAAAGAACATATTAGAGAACTATTTTTCTTCTACATTTAGAAAATGTGCATTCTCATACACATAAGCTGAAAGAAATTAGACAGATGCTACTGAAAAAATAAAAGAGCTCAAGATTCAGATGAAGGATACACAACAATTTTCTTGAAATATGACATGTGTTAAACATTTAACCAATGCTTAGTTTACAGTATTTGAATGTAAGGAAACAGTCTTTAAGATCAGAGGTAGATGTTATCATTATTTAACCCTTCATTAAAGAGGATGTACAACCTCATCTGGCAGCTACTGGAAAAGGATTGTAACTTTTGAGTCAGCTTGTGTGAGCTGATAGGAACTCCAGAAAATGTAGGAAAGTTCTAGTAAATGGTTGTTACCTGGTTAAATAGTTCTTAAGAGATCCAGTTCTTCTGAAGTATTTTGCAGAAGACTTCTGAGAAATAATGTAAATGCAATCACCTCAGCAGTATCACAAATTTTGATGTAGGCACTGGAAATTGGGAACTGGGATTTAAGGTGGAATGTATTCCCAGGTGCTGTGGTTTTAATCCAGCCAGCAGCCAAACACCACACAGATGCTTGTTTACTTCCCCCAAGCTGGGATGGGAGAGAGAATTAGAAGGGTAAAAGCGGGAAAACTTGTGAGCTGAAATGGAATCATAGAATCACAGAATGGTTTGGGTTGAAAAGGACCTTTCAAGGCCGTCTAGTCCCACTCCCCTGCAGTGAGCAGGGACATCTTCAACTACATCAGGTTGCTCAGAGCCCTGTCCAACCTGACCTTGGATATTTCCAGGGATAAGGCATCTACCACCTCTCTGGGAAATCTGTGCCAGTGTTTCACTACCTTCAGGGTAACAAATTTCTTCCTTACATCTAGCTAAAACTCCCCTCTTTTAGTTTAAAAACATTATCCCTTGTCCTATTGCTAAAAGTCCTGCTAAAAAGTTTGTCCCCATCTTTCTTATAGGCCCCCGAAAGACAGCTAAATAGGTAAAGTAAAAGTCACACAAGCAAATAAAGCAAAACAGGGAATTAATTCACTCCTTCCCATGGGCAGGCAGGTGTTCAGTGATGTCCAGGAAAGCAGAGCTCTGTCACATGCAATGGTTACTTGGGAAGTCAAACACCATCACTCCAAATGTTCCTCCTCCTTCCTTCTTCTTTCTGCATCTTTATATGTTGAGCATGATGTCACATGGTGTGGAATATCCCTTTGGTCAGTTGGGGTCAGCTACACACCTTTCATTTCATTGCAAATTATCAATATGAGGGAATGAGGCCCTTAAATATAACAAGAATAATTTGGAGATAGAAATTCCAGTAGTATCTTATTTGCTGCACTGTCTAGAAAAGGGAATTGGGTCCCTTGAATGGGTTTCCTGGGCTTTCAAAGTTTATTCTCTACAACAAAGCTTTTACACAGAGTTATTACAGAGTTGATCGACACCATAAGTATAATCATATCATTTCATCCTCAAGTCAGAGTATGTGTCTTTTAAAAAGCTGTTACTGATTTAATAAATTATTGCAACTGTTTTCTATAACAGAGAATTTGAAAAAGTTTTACACCTAATTTTATTTCCGTATGATTTATTTTTCCTCATCAAGAGGCACTAAATATGGATGTTTTCTACACTGTTCTTTCTAGCATTTGTAATAATTAAATTATGTTAGCAAATTTAGCAGCACACAAATTACTGTTGAAATGGAAAATTTCATACCAATTTTAAGAAATCTCTCAAAAAAAGCATCAAAGTATCAAAGGTAACATGGAATGGATTATATTTAAAAAAAAAAAAAATTTCAAACACAAATTCTACCCTGACTCCTCTGATCTATAGGAAAAATACAGAAAGATCAATTTCAGAACTCCTGGATTACATTGGATATGTAACATCCATTAGAAGAATACATCCCATATATATTTTTTATATAAAAATGCACATATACAAATATATAATGCATGCATACAATTATAATATGGATTTGAAACTCTCTCTATATTTTCTATAGAGATAAACACACACACGCACACACCTGTATTTACATACACAAATATGTGTACACACCAATACATATACAGGTACTTCTAACTTGAAACCTATATAAAGGGTGGAAACCACTAACCTGAACTTAAGGAGGTGATATTCTACTACTTGATTTTATTTTTTTTTTTTAAATGGTCTGCTACAAACACAGAGATTGATATGCAAAAGGAGACAGTAAATTATCAGAAAAGATGAATGGGCTGGTGGAAAAAAGCCTCTGCTCTAAAACCAAATATGTGTGAAAAGTCAGGCTATGTAACTTTTTTAAAAAAGAAGCATTCTAGCGATACTTTTTTAAAACAAAAATCTTACCGGTGACCCCATTTACCTAAATTAAGTACCACTTTCATTTTGTGAAACTCTTAAAACTAGAGATTTACAAGGACAAGATAAGAGGACTGGCAGATGTTCTTTGATTCATTCATTTGAAAGGAAGGGCATTTGGAAATGGCACTGGCACAGAATGACATTTGGAATAATGGCCTGTGATTCTGTTGGCACTTTTAGTGTTAAGCAAGTGATCTGCAAGGTAAAGTGGATTCACAGTTAGAGTCAGCACCAGTGCACAGGTCGCCCGTAAAAATAGAAGATTCCATTATTCTTCAGGCTCCCTAGAGGGAGTAAGGTCTCCAGCATCATTACCAGGACTAAATCTGACTTTTCTACCTCCCCTAATTTCCTCCTAGTAATTATAGGTCAAGCACTCTTTTGTAAATTATAAAACCTTTGTTCTTATCAAAAATGAATAGCTGAGAAAAAAAAAAAATATATAAAGAGAGTCCTAGGAAAAAAATTTCAATTAGAAAATCAAGCTAATTTGGTATGACCAAAGACTGTCAGGCATACTGACAGTGCTCTATTATGCAGTCATTTGGGCTCTTTCAAATTAGTTATGTTAATGTCCTGTGAGTGAATGTAACACTTGGATGGGACAAGATTTCTGCAATTAATTTCTGCAGTCAGTGGAGAGACAAGCAAATTTATTTTCCCCCTCTCTGGGAATTGGTAGTGGAGGGTGTGAGGCAGAGAAAGTGCATTTAGGAACAGGGTACAAGCTAAACACAAGCCCTAAATAAAGCAGAAACAATGGGAGCCAATGCCTCCTCATTCATTCAATTGACAATGTTTTGCAGCTTAAACCTGTTTTATTAATTATGTTTGACATTTCCTTAATTAGTTTCATTTACACCAAATCAATCCCTACTGCTGTATGGCATCATTTATCATTTTGAAAAATTTGCATACTGAGTGCTGACTTTTTCTACTTAATTATACATTAAAAGTGTCAAGCGTGCTTGCTGCCTGGCATTATCTGCGCCAGAAAGGTTTGTGGCTGGACTATGATGGTATTAATCATTAAGAGCCCCCAAGTGCTGCTGGGTAATATCTGGGGAGTAGAGTGGCTCTCATTTTAACGCTAGAGAGCAGAAGTGCTTCTGTAAAATGACCCAAAGCAAAAACAAAATAAATGACCTAAAACATCCGGTCTACTGTAATGCTTTTGCTCTTTTGGTGGAAATATGCTCTGGGAAAAAAATAAAAAAAATGTTTTCTGTTAACTATTAGCCTTCTGCATGTTGAAGTTGCAGAGACAGTTCTTCAGGATAGCTGATGTTTTGTCTGAATGGAAAATCTGACATTTCAGTCAAATACGTAGTGATGGATTACAGACCGACCAAAGGTTGTACACATCAGCTTTTTCTGATTTTTACTGTTTAGGGGTTTTTGAGTGTGTTTTTTGGGTTTTGGTTTGGTTTGTTGGTTTGTTTTTTTTTTTTTTTTGGGGGGGGGGGTGGCGGTTTGTTTTTGATTTAGTTTTGGGGTTTTTTTAATATAAAGGATTTAAGATAAAACACAATCAGGAATTAACATCTCCTTTCATAAAACTTACATGAAACCTCTTAAGAAATAATCAACCATTTTTTTTTTTAAATAAGTGGTTATGCCACATTCTTCAGGTTGTTAGGAAACAACGTGGCTCCAGCCATGAGTCATTCCCAAACAGAGAAGTAAAAGGATGGAGTGCATACAACACTGCATTGTTGATCTATCTGTAAGTATCTCTAAACCAGTGCAGGTATTTCAGTGGCAAATTAGCTGTGAGTCTGACAACTCACAGGTGCACTTCCACATTCAGAGCAGCAGCTGCTTTTGAACAGCTTTAACTACTTATCAGCAGTAGCTTTCAGAAATGTTCTTTCTCTCTCAACAGTTGTGCTCATCATTTAACTCCTTCTGAGACCCCGTGAAGACCCTTAGCTGGGTTGACCATTGATTTCAGGAAAAATTGAATCCATTACATTTATCACATGTTCTCTCTTCTTCCATATGTCTAGTTAGGACCTGGGCCAAAATTAACATTTTTGGCTAGCCCAAGATTATCAACAGCCAGTTCAGTTCCTGCCTTTGACAACCAGTTGCAATAACTGCTTTGATGCCCCATCAAAGCTAATGCAAAAACCTCAGAGTTGGATTAACCATTAATAAATATTTCTGAAGCTGTGTCACATATCTTGTTTTACCAAGTTCTTAGCTGTGTCAGAGATTTTAGCAGTATTGCATAAAACAGTATGTTTTGCAAAATGACACAGAGCACACTTTGAGAGCCAGACACGTCCCAAATCTTTATCCTCTCCAGCTGCAACTGCAATTAGTGAGCTGCTGAATATATTCACAAATACGTATTTCTGTAAACTTTTTGATCTACCATGGTGCCTGCTCAGAAGGCCACCAACTACGCTGAAGAGGAAAGCAAAATTACCATACAAAGATGGAAGAGCTACCATGCACAAACATGCAATTTTTGGAAAAGCTCAAAAATACACAAACACATCTTCTTTCAGCTGTCAAACACAGGTTCAAAAGCACCCTACCACTGTTTGTCATGGGATTCATTGTTACTTTCTGTTCTCCTCTCCTTCTCATCACCTCTGAGCAGAATCAGCCTCAAGTGGAAAATCAAGTTGGAGCTTGGCGTTGGCAAGAGGTGAAAAGTTTACCCAAGGCCACTGTAGGACACACCACCACGTGGGCCTGCTTTGAACATCTAACCCTTCTCATTTTTCCATTCCTGTAGTTAAATATTCAAGAAGCACTTCACTAACACCCTCAGACACGTGGTCTGAATCCTGGGATTTTCATATGCTAGGACAAGAGTTGGTCTCGATGATCTTTGTGGGTCCTTTCCAACTCACAACCTTCTTTGATTCTATGACTCGATGGCTGTGACACTGACAAGAAGACTGCTATTACTCTTCCCAGCAACAAACTATGTGCCATGCATGTCCATTACTTGCCCAAAAAATCAGAATTTAGCTTACGTCTTATGTCTTTTGTTTTATTGTTTGTTTTCTTGTTTGTTTGTTTTCTCTCCAGCAAACACACATGCACATATGTGAGTAACAGCATTTGTAGACACCACCAGGCACATCTACTTTCCCCATGACTGCCATTAAGGGATGACAAGGGTAGGAACGACCATGAAAAAAATTCTTATTTTAAACAGAATACTTCTGTTCCGCACGGAAAGAGCTACAGGTAACAAAGGCTCAGTCATGCACCTATATTGTAAGGAAAATAAATCTTTTTAGAGGTGCAGAGAAGTTAATTGTGGACTATGAATCAGTGGCTGCTCAGAGAATTAAGGAGGAGGATGGAGATATTTCTGGTTACAGGACTACAGGGATAAGTACACAGGTACCATGGTCTCACACAGCCACTGGAGCAGATTGTGTAAATTCTTGTGTTTACCTCCAATGATCCATGCCCGTGCAACTCAATTCCATAGCATGTGGGGTTGTGGAAGGATTATGAAGCATGTGGCTTTCTGTGTGCTCTATGTGAAAGGTTTGGTGATAGTTCACTAATGCACTGCAGGACAAAACAGGAAACAAAGTGCCATGTTAAGGTAAGACATTCAAAATCCACCTGGAGGTATTTCTGTGTTATCTACTCCAGGTGATCTCTCTCTAGCAGAAGGGTTGGACTAGATGATCTCTTCCAACACCTATCATTCTGTAATTCCATGTTTCTGTGATTCTGTGATATGGTTCCTGTCATTTCTGTGCTCTGCACTCTGCACACCGTGGTTTCTAAAGGCACAAATATGGACATACCCAGTGGTGCTCACTGTCATGGAAGCATTAATAATCTCATTTGCAAGGGGTCTTTGGAGGTTATCTGATCTAATTCCCTGTTCAAATCAAGGCCAGCTACAAAGACACATGGGTTTGGTTGCTCAGGGCCCCCTCCGGTCTAGTTTGGAGTACCTCCAAGGATGGGGAACATGTTGATTTCCGTGTGTAATATGCAGCGTGACTTCTCAGGACAACAAGTCGGCCCTTGAGGAAGACTAGAGTCCTATTTATTCCATATAATTCTAATAACTTTTGTCCAAAGCCAAATAAAATGGCTAAGCATGTGTCTACTCCTATTATATACAGTCCAGAAATTGCTTAAAAACTGGCCAAAAGCCGATGACACGTCTGACATACTGAAGATGAGAGTACCTAATGTGCTTGTTAGTCTTTCACATCTCAGTTGTGATTACAGCTGTGATAGATGCCTCCACCACAAACTGGGCAATCACCAGTGAACCATGTACAACTCTTGTGGCCAGTTTCCAGGAAGCAACACTCACCATTTCTGCACGTTTCCTGAAGGATGTGTGGGGCTGCTGCAAAGACAGAAGCAGCTCATCTCCTAGGATTATTGTCAGTAAAGTCTGCTGCTGCAATTGGGCTTATTTTAGCCAACAGGGCACAACACAACTGACTTAAATATGGAGGAACACAGGATAAGCTGTGGGATTTGATATGACAGGGACTAGACTTTAATAGCAATACAGATGGTCATCTGATATTTCACTTATAATTATGTGTATTTTGACATAGACAATATCTCACTCTGTAAGAGACCTGAAAGGGTTAAAAAAAAAATCTGTTTTCTATGCTATATACCAACCATGCCTGCGTTCATGTCAGAACCCAAACTTACTGTGTTTAATATTCAAGTTCATTTTCAAATTCTTGCCCATTAACATAATATATGCCGTTTTGCAAGCCTGGTCAGAGAAATCTGTAACTAAATAATTTTCAAGTTTCCTTCATATCCAATGCATTATATGCAGTGTGAAATTATTTCCCCACTCTGTCCTTCATAGAAGAGCAGAAAAGCAATACACAATATACATGATACTGTTGTAAAATGTATTACAGACTTCAAAAGTTACTATATGTGTATGCACAATCATAATAACTAATCCTAAATGACCATTTAATTGTCCATTTTAAGTTATACTCGATACGCCATCATGAGGTAAACATTCAAAACTTGCAAGACAAGAAATATGCGACTTTTTAAATTACTTTTATGAAAACCTTCTTTCTCTTTCTCATGGTGCTGCAGTATAACGCTTCTTAGTCCAAATCCTCTTGTGAGTATACCCACTGTATGTCAAAATTGTGAGAAGCATAAACATAAAAGAAGCTTTGAATTTAGGCCATGCCTAATTCATAAGTGTTTTTTGTTTACACAAAAATTTCTAATAAAAAATTAATGAGAAAATCAAAGATGGAGAGTCTGAGAAATTCGTGCAACAAAACTGGGAGTCACCCATTCATATATATGATGGATTAGAAACTCTAAACTCAGATGGGTTTATCAAAGAGTTCACCAGGTTCAAAGAACCCTTTTCAGTGTAACCAGAAACTGCTCTGAGCAGACCTGCCTGTGTATGGAAACCAAGCAAAAAAATCTCCTGTTTTTACTGAATTAGCTTTGAGATCTCAAGAGATTCTAAACTAAAAATTCAGGGTAGATAACTGGTAATACTATGGCATGCAAGCACATAAAAATAAATCGATGTCATACTCTAAATATAAGCCTCTGGACTTTAAACTGGTACCTGTTTATAGCAGCACTGATTTTTAAAATTTGTTGAACTTCTGAGATAGGAAACAAAATTTCACGTACAAAAAAATCCAAATTTCACTACTGAAACTACTGTAAGAAAGTATTACTTACTAAAGCCAGTAAGAATATGCACTCAGATAATCACAGATTAAGATTTTAAATTAATATTTCATTTTTAAAAATGGTTAAGTGTATTTGGTTTTCAGTTAATCAGATTTTTTGATTTTTTGATTTTTTTTACAATGAGATTCAAATGAACTCAAGATACTGCAATAAGCTTATGATATATATGTTGCAGGTATTTTTTTACCTCACTGGCATAGTCATAACCACAGCAAACTTACATTCTTTGTATGTTATTTCAGATTTGCACATTACTGGGCTCTGATACAGTGTACAGTCAAATATCAAGAAATTATATTCATAACAATATGAACACACAGTGTTCAAACTAAAAGATAGTCCCAGATTCAGATCCTGTTGCATCCTTAAACTCTAGATTAATTTTAAGACCTTCAGTAATTCCACTGTACTCTTACATAGGTCTTTAAATGTGAAAATACATAGTACAATTTACTTCAGTAGAACTACTCGCAATGATAAGCCTTCCCAAGATCAGTCTCTAAAATTCTTTAAATACATTAAACCATTTGTCCCCACTGAGCATTAAATCTCTTGTCAGTTGAGTATTTTTTAATGAATATACTTTTGAGTTTTGTCATCATTTGAATGACTCAATTAACAGAAAGTCCCCTCCCCCACTTTTACATATGAGTAAATTCCAAAGATGTCCAGAGAAATAATCTTGCCAGATCTTTCTAAAAAGTCCTAAAGACTGTAATAAGTACAAGAATTTTCAGAGAAAATTATTTTCTTTACAAAATATATAAGTGAGTGTACTTCATAATTTTTCACAAACAACCATTTCTAAAAAGTTATTTCTCATTGTACTTGAAATAATTTTTGCTCCATAGTTTATTCTTAAAAGCGTATTCCCAAAATACAAGAATTCAAATTAAGATAAATGTCAATTAGTTACACAATATTTTTAATTTTCTTTTTGGACAACTTTTGTCTCTAAAAATCAACGTCATCTAAAATGAAAAGCAGTTCAGAAGTATATTGAAATGTGTTTTACAAGCATGCCTCCCAGCTCTCCTCTTGCATCAGTCCTATCATATTTCAGTAACTGAGGTTTTTTTCAATTTTTTCTTAAAAATCTGAATAACAAGGAAGACAAGCTGATACTTTTCAATATCTATGTGAAGTGTTCGCTGCCTGTGACTTTTTTCTTTTAGTAGTTTTGTTGCCTTACATCTTTATTCAAAAGTGAATTATTTCATAAATTCCTCCTGTTTTAATTTCTAGCAATATTCATCTGTCTCTGGATGCTTAATTTCTCAAGCATGAGTACTACAGATATTTATCATCTAATGCAACAAAATGACATGTAGAACTAGCTTCTTGGAGTCCTTATAACAACTTTACACTTGTACCAGAGGCACCATCATTTTGTATTTTGATAGCAAAACTTCATATATTTCAACTTGCTTTATATTATGTTCATCAACATAATGACCTATTCACAGGTAGCCTATATGGAAGGTTATGACATAGAAGTATTGAGATGACAGTTGTGATAAAGATGGGAAATCTGAAAAATATGTACAGGCATCTGCCTTTCCTTCCAGGACTGTAGATCCTCTTGCAAGGAAGTTCTCCTCTGTAGTCCTGGTCAAATAACCTTGGAGAAGTTCAATATCCTCCACAACTCCAAGCCATGTTCTTGCCAGTAGGGCATCATGAGAGAGGGAGATGGTAACAGTGAGTGGTCAGGCAATTCAGGAGGCATCTTTGCAGAAGATCTACCTGTGTTGACTGGCAGATGAGTGACACTTTATGAACCATGAGGGGTAAAGTTGCGAGCTAAATACTGTCAAGGTTGTTCACAAGCATCAGGATGAGGTATCATAACTTTTGGATTTTACAAGCTAAAATATAATGTGGTCTCATGGTTCAGATTAAAAATAAACTAATACAAAGGACAGAGTTGTCACAATACAATAGTTATTTTCAGAGGGTTAAGAAGAATATTGAATTCCCAGGTCTGCAAGACACAGGCTGTGGTGCTTTCTGAAAGTATATAATGAACTCTGTATCTCAAGAGGTAGGACAGTACCTGAGGCTGACCACTATCATTTGCTCTGCTCTAGGAGAATGATCACTATTCCAACTTCCATACAAGAATCCTGAGGGGGAGGGAAAAAAAAATAAAAAAAAATAGGTAGCAATACAAAATGCAGAAAGATAACCTTTGCCGAAGTTATTTCTGCCTAACTTGCTGATTAAAAATAAATAAATATAGATAACATAAAGATTATAAATAGCCTATTGAATAAGGTTCTTCTCTGTTGTAGATAGTGGAAAAATGAAGGGTATTTTAAAGGGTGTTTAAGAAATAAAGATTCACAGAAATAAAAGAGTCAAATCCTGTTTGCTTTGCT
Source organism: Antrostomus carolinensis (assembly GCF_000700745.2). Taxonomy (NCBI): domain Eukaryota; kingdom Metazoa; phylum Chordata; class Aves; order Caprimulgiformes; family Caprimulgidae; genus Antrostomus; species Antrostomus carolinensis. Next base: position 7,612 of record NW_010325276.1, on the reverse strand, counting down.
GAAGTGCATTCTCCCACTGACAATGGAACTACTTATGGATTAAATTTTTTTACTGTGTAAGGATAAGACAGAAAGGTTAAGCACCAAATACACTTCTCTCTAGTTTTCAAAAGAGGGGCTAGTGAACCTCCACGTAAGGGTACGATTCAGTCTGCATGAAAGAGAAGTGGAAGGTCATACTAGATCCTCAGCCTTACAAAGCCCTTTGCGACTTTTGTGTATCAAGATACATGAAGGAAGGGGATAAAACTGGAAATATACAAGGAAAACCACAAAACTTTGAGGGAATACTCTTTACCTTCAAAGGGGCACTTGAAGCAATTGTGGTTGATGTTTCTACCATCAATCAAATTGTGTTAGATTAGTAATATTGTTCTCAAGTAATTGAAAACTTGTTTAAAGAAAAAAAAATTACTTAGAACTTTGAATTTTAAAGTACAGTTATGTTTCATTAGATTGTAAGATGACTCACTCTTTTTTTAAAAAATTAGATAGTTAAAAGAAGGCTATTAAATCTGTATTTATGCACTTAAGCAATTGGGCTGGTCTT
>NW_010325276.1:548-7035 GCF_000700745.2 Antrostomus carolinensis | reverse complement strand
GAAGTTCAACCAGGCCTACATAATTACCTGGCTTAATGTCTCTGTTTGCAGATATTTTGCTTTTGTGCAAAACATTGGGTGTTGTCCTGCCTGCAAAGCAAGGGTATTAACTCAATAATCTTTTAGACTCTGAATGTGTACCAAGATCTCACCCTTAACAAAGATCCAGTCTTTGTTAAACCAAAACCAAAAACCAAAAAAATTAATACACTCGAACTTCACTAAGTTGTTTCGCAGCACTACAGTAGTGCCTTCTTGAATTAATTTTAAAAAAACATAATCCATAATGTTCAGAAATTAAATTTTGTTAGAGGCTTTGTGCAGGCAAGAAAAGACACTTTTTCTAACTTCCATCCATGCTAGTCTTTCATGCCAGTCCCCACTGGAAACATCATTTTGAGGCACTACATTTTTGTTAACACTTGACTTTATAATCCTGCATTTCAAGACTTTCAAGTATTGGAAACTGAATGTTAAAGAACAGAAAGAGTTTTCCATGATGAAATTGCCCACTCTACAACCTCAGCCATCCCTTGACAGATTCAAAAACATTGTTTGCTTTTTCCTTCTGATTTCTGCTTGAGGCCACCTGGCTCAGAAGAAGTTTTATTCTTCAGGAATGTCACATCAGATCAATCTTCAGTCAGTCATTGAAGGATATTTTGATACTTTATTAAGATTCTCATTTTACTTGACTTTTAAAAAATTATTTATCTTTTCCTTACTATCATTACAATCTTTGAATGTGATTAGGCAATATTTAATCTCCTGGGGAGGAGCAGGGTTGAAAATATATTCCACTACATGGGTGGCATCTATTTCAAATATTTTTACATACAATACATATTTATTGTTTGTTTCTCGATACTGAACTTATGGAATAATAATAATATTGAGCATGTTCATTTCTGACAATTTTCTATTATGGGAGAAAGTGCAAAGAAAGTCCCAAGGACTCAGACCAAAAGAATTTCAGTAGTAATGAAGGTATAAAATGTCAATTTATTTTTTTCATTTATATTCAAGATTAATTTATAGAACTATGGCTCAACTTTGAAGGATTTTATATTGAGGTTTTCTGCTTCATATTTAGACACAGCTAAGTAAATATATATACAGCAATATATGAATTCAATATGTGCAGAATATATAACTGTATGTATTATAATTGAATGTTATATGGAAATAAGTGGACTTGAATTTTACCAGTGCACCAAAAAAAGGATCTAAGTGCAGGTGTATTCATACCAGCTGCACACAGGTAGTCAATAGCAGTCAGGATAGGTTAACATGGATTCCCGAATGGATCAGCAATGCAAGAACACATCTGAGGTCTGCAGTAGGCTTATGCAGCCCATAGTAAAGTATGTGCTGCCACATTTTCCCCTGTCATTTGTTAATATATTAAATATATTAACAGAAGATGGTTGTGTCTACTTGCAATGCAGTCCTGCTTTATTTGATTTTATGGGTACATATGAAGAGACGATAGAAGGAGTAGGAGCAGTTGATATGATTATTATGCAGGACTACTGGAGTTCAGCACATTTTCTGCATTCTTTTGAAAATAACCAAGTTAGAATAGGGAGAAATACATTGTGAAATCTTTATAAAAATATTGACCTCAATTTAATTTATTTTATTTTGGATTTCATGACACTTCACAAATTATGTTCACATTCTCCCTAAGCCTGACTGTCAGACAAAGCCCAGCTTAGACAAACAGACACAGTGTTATTTCTTTCATTTGTGGCATATTTTCATGTAATATAAAAATATAATATGTTTCAGAATTTTCAGCTCCATTCAGAGATACTTCACAAACTCAGATTCCAAACAGACATTAGGGATGGCAAGCGCACTTTAACCAAGGCCAGAAATATGATGTTCTCAGGAACCCCTTTTAACCAAAACTGCTATGTTTCCGAGAGCTCTGGAATTAACACAATTCATGTTCAGGCATGTCTTCTCCAGATAATTCAGCTAAACTGTCATATTTTTTAAAAGTATTTCAGAGTTGGTACAGAATGAGATCATTGTTAGAAGCCTCTCTAATATACATGTGCATTCATATGCATTTTTCCCCAAGGTGATTCACACAGCTGGCTGTGGAATACATTTAGTAGACTCTTACACATAGGGCTGTCTTTCTGTCATAATCTTTCTTTTCATAGGACAATTTGTGGGACTCCATGATATGCAGCTAGCAGTGCCTGTACTCAAATGAAGTGATACTGAATTTCTATTATGCATGTGCCTTGGAAACCTAGCAGCTCGCCATAAAGATTTTATTCACACAGCAGATTTGTTGTTACTTAGATAGTTTCAGACAATTTTAGATTTGAATGGACATGGCAGGATCTGACAGCATAAAAAGAAATACCAAGAGAAAGAAGCATGTAGAACCAAATGATATATGATGCAACCTGGAGAGTAACAAAGAAAACAGGATGTCAAGGTACTCTTGTAAACAACCATCTCTCAAGGAATTCAGGTTTCCTTTTCATAACAACTTAAAAATATTCAGTATGCATTACATGGGGAATAGATAGATGCATAGATAGATACATACACACACACGCACACACACACCCTTGTACACAGATGCCATGCTTGTCAAAATTCTTTCTTGTCTCATAATCTTTCTGGGATCACTTTTAAAAATTTGTGTCTAAGCTGCAAACATAGAATATGCAAATCTACATATCAACCACAAGCGTGCGCACAATTTACACTTCTCCCAAAGTTTCCTTGTGCATTGAACATGCAACTGGAGGTACAGTTTTGTGCACGTATTGCAGGAGGAAGTAGTGTACTATTTTTAATGCAGATATAGACTCTTTATTTCTCACCACATTTAATTTTTCATTTTCCTGCATCAAGGGAAGAAATGCTTATACATATATGAAGTTGAAATCCTGCTCATTGATGCAAATTATGAGAGAGAGAAGAGTATGTCAAAGAAGCCTTCCCCTTCTATGTAAAGCAAAGGGCTAGAACAGCGGTGGCTGAAAATTTGCTGCATATGTGAAGGAAAAAAAAGATTATTTATTTAGGTGAAGTTGTACTTGTCTGTGAATGGAAGCAGCAGAGTCAGGATTTCCCCATACAGTAAATGATGCACCTGAATGCAAAAAAAAAAAATATATGTAACTTAATCAAACCACAATTTTATTAATTTAAATTATCTGGGAACAATCCATCAGTAACTACTACATAATTTTTTTTATTTATTCTCATGTAATGTTCTGCCTCAGGTTCTCCACCTCTTCGTAACTCACACCATCCCTCCTATAGTAATTAAACATTGAGGGAAAGGGGCTTGTCTTCCTATTTGCACCAAGCAGCAGGACCTCCAGCTCCTTCTCTTATCCTCCTTTGATATCTTTTCTAAAATCTTTTTTCAACTGTGATTTAGTAAGAAATACAAACTTTTAGGCATTAAATACATTAATCACTATCAGGAATCAATAATTAGCTTGTTTATAGCATTGCACACACACCCTCCTTTCTGTTAGGATGAGAGACCAATAAGCTACCTTACATGAGGAGATGTCATTCCACTTTTCCACTCAGGAGAGCAGAAAAGTAAACCATTGTATGCAACTTTATGCAGATATGGCCTAAATCAAACATTACAGATTTATGTGAGTACTAATAACTATAATAAGGAACATAATCATTCTGGAAAATTAGATCTGTGGAGAAAAGACCAAGTGAATACCCCACAGGAAGTTGTTATCTAGTCTCTGTGAACACATACTTCTGTGTGAGGGAACACAGCATCACGAGCAACTGGACCATTTTCTACATCTTCTTGTAAACCTGAAGAAGAACACCATTCCTTGTAGATCTTCCTCCTAATTTTTTTAGAAGAACGTCAGTCATTACACTACACAAAAATTAACACACATGCATTGGAGTTTGATTATAAGTGATAGTCTTACGGCATGGTTACCTGTAGTATCAAGGTAACTGAAATTATGACCTAAAATGACCTTTCTAGTGCTTTGTTCCTCTGCTTGGATAACATTTGATGCTTTGGATAAAATTAAACACAATGAAGAAATGTTTTCATATATCTGTTTGCTTGCTTATATGCAAAAATATGTTATATATTTCATGGACAACCATCAACATGAGGACAATGTTGCAGTTTTAAATATGCATCTGGGACATTACATTAAAATAAATGTAATTAGCCTTTGTGTTAGTCATGGACAGAACCGTGTGTGCATTTTTGAATGAGTAACATCAAGTATTTTTTATAGGGCATGCTGCAGAATGCTTAACTCTATTTATAAAAGCTTAGTGCCTTTTTCTTTGTGATATAAACACAGGATCTTCAAGAGTACAGAGCAGGCCCTTTGGTAGAGGTTGCTAAGATATCTATACCCATGAAATCAGCATTCTTACAATTCTGCCTTCTCTCTCCAGGTTTATAACCTCTCTCTCAAATGAGAAAAAATATTGTTTGATATTTCATTGTTTGGAAAATGTATTGACTTGATAGCAGGAGTACTCCTGCACAGAAGAAATCTGGGGAATACTTTGACAGCAGGTAATCAAAATCATCCTTCAATTGTTTCATCCTGATTATTAAAGGGAATCCAACCTCCAAAGTCAGGCCTCCAAGCCCTTGCCCTTCTAGTTGTGCATCTGAGAAGAAATTATGGTAATCTTAAAATCCTATTGATGCTGAAAGGCATTTCATCAACTGCAAAAATTAAGAGTGAGATGCAGAGGATGTTTTTCTATTTAGAGGAACCCCTGCTTATATGAATAGGCTTCATGTGGTGACTCTTTTGAAGCTGAGGACTTCAAAGCAGATCACTGACTTCCAGTGGGATAATCACTTAATGCAAAAGTGGGTAGATGGAATTATTACCATGCAGTCAAGCTAGATTTATCCCTCCTCCTCTCTTTTTTTTTTTTAAAGGAAAAAAAAAAAAAAAAAAAAGAACAAGTGAAGCTTTGGTTTCTCTGTCCCCACAGTTCAAAAGTAATGATGGTATGTTGTTAAGGATACTAATCCCACATCAGGCATCAGCTAAAAAGTAGAGCAGGCAAACAAACAAACAAAAGAATACACAAGAAATGTAAGTAGCTTCAATTCATTTATAAAAACAATATTATTTTTTTTTGCACAACAAAAAGGTTTACATTGTAAATACCACTAGTTGTCTTTGTAAACAAGATCATATCAGTGTGCCAATCTACTTTTCTAATCAATAAATAAAATGTCTTTTGGAAAGGTCATTTATATATATTTATGCATGTAGATGGAGTCACAGCCAAGGTAGAAAATTTCTGAGTAGGGAACAAAATTCCTTGATTCTTAGAAAGGTGATGTAATTAATTAGGAAGTCTAATTTTCTACATTTACATGCAGTATTGGGTAGGGTTCCTAATAGTTTCTAGTCCTGTTGACTTCAGTTTGAACCAGTAGTACCTTTGTTTCTCAGGTCTTAAGAGAAAAGTACATGAGTTAAGTGGGAGGATGTACGACCTCTAGTTTAATGTGAGTGAGGTTACTAACATAAGAGAGAATCAGGCTGTCGTCAGACTTCCCAATTTGTAGTAGCTCTGTATCTGCTAAGTAATATTTACAATGACAGAAAAAAAGAAAATATGAGCTTTTCTTTTTTTCCTGTTCATTTTTTAAAAACAGAGAGAAAGCACAAAAGCCCAGTGATCTGATCTCACCTTACTATGAGTTCTTATTTACTGAATACAGTTGAAGTTAATCATGCATCCAATGTTACATGTCTGATTATTGAAAATGTGATGTATGTTTAGACAAATCTTGGTTGAAATGCATCAAGAATCCAAAAAAGCATGTGTGTGTATGTGTGTTTGTGGCTGGACTGACAACAGGACTCCAATTCAAATCTCACTGACACACACATATATATACACATTTCTCTACAAGCTAAGCATGTCAAGAGCAAGATTTCCAAGGACAAACATCATTTATAGATTAAATGTTTATATTGAGAGTCTACTGACTGCATAAGTAAAATTCTACAACCTTCCACTCAAAGGACGGCTCACAGAGTTTGCACATCATTGCATTAGTTTTGTTTTTTAGATAGATGTGTGCCATTGGTCTTCATCTTATATATACATCTAATGCTAGTAAAGGTTGATGTTAAACACCCAAAACTGGGACTTAGCATAGGCTCAGTATTTCAAAAAACTGGCCATATCCTGGGTGCTCCTGTATGGATTGAATGAGTATTCAATTTTGAAATTTTGAAAAATTTGAGCTAAGAACCCAGAACCTGCAGAAATTCCTTTCTTAATGTTATACATACTGAGAAATAGGAACTAAATTATCATAGAACCACAGAATGGTTTCGGTTGGAAGGGACCTTAAAGATCATCCCATTCCAACCCCCCTGCCAGCAGCAGGGACACCTTCCACTAGACCAAGTTGCTCAAAGCCTCATCCAGCCTGGCCTTGAACACTTCCAGGGAGGAGCAG
>NW_010325276.1:0-293 GCF_000700745.2 Antrostomus carolinensis | reverse complement strand
AACTCTCTCAGCCTGTCCTCACAGCAGAGCTGCTCCAGCCCTCGGATCATCCTGGTGGCCTCCTCTGGACTTGTTCTAGCTGCTCCAGGTCTCTCTGGTGTTGGGGGCTCCAGAACTGGACACAGTATTCCAGGTGGGGCCTGAATACTGTGGAGTATACAGCGGAGGACAGTGGCAGAATCCCCTCCCTCCACATGCTGCCCACGCTGCTCTGGGTGCAGCCCAGGACATGGTTATTGACCTCTGTGTTGCCAGCGCACGTTGCCAACTCGTGCTGAGCTTCTTGTCCACCA
>NW_010325275.1:182822-202849 GCF_000700745.2 Antrostomus carolinensis | reverse complement strand
GTGTGTGCTGTGACTTGTCAGCAGATCTGCTGGAAAATTCAATTTTCCTGCACCTCTGACTCGTGCAGTAATCTTTAATAGTCTGTTGATTCTACAGTGCCCTTAACAGTGCCAGGCATTGTGTTGAGCTAAAAGAAAAGGTATGGATCAATAGGCTATAATTCAATTCATAATCAAGAGTCAGGTTTTAATAACCATGTTCCCTCTGGAAAGCATGGGACTCTTCAAGTGGTCCAACAGAAGCAGACGTACAAGAAAAGATGATAGTTCTCTAGCTAATTTGATTATCTGGTAATATTCATCTTTCAGGAAAGGGCCTGAGAATGTTTTCCATAAAGTAGATGATGGCTTCGGCAGACAATCCAAAGTCTCCGTGATTAGGCAGGCTTCTGAAACGACATCAGTAAACCTTGACTTGGGTGAGCTTAGATATGATACACAGTGTTCTTTTCAGATCTTTTCAGATAATGGAAGCTCCGTGTGATTTAATCTCTCCCAGGAAACTTCAGTCAAAAGGATTTAATACCTGAAAGCATCACTTTTAAGAAGCAGAATTATTTAAATTTGTCATCCTTGACAGCAGTTATTGATTGTGAGACCAAGTAGACAACATGCTATGGAACAATCCAGTGGTTTAAATATGAGCTGAAGTCTGAAGTGTTATCTTGAATATTTCTGTCTCTGTGCTATTAAATTTGAGTAGAGAGGTTTTTTCTTTAAATTGTTGACTATTAAATACACAGAAATTGTAACAGGATGATGACCCCATTTGCCTAGGCACAGTATACACAGATTGAAGGTGGCAAGCATTTCATTCAGCTGCAGGCAGGAGGGTTAGATATCTAATATACAGCTATCCAATGTGGCTTCCAAGTCATTTAGTTTAAGTTTGGACTCTGCTTTTTTAGAATAGGAAAGTAAGACTGATTAGAAAAGTGACACTTGCCAGAAATTTGAACTTAGTACTGATACTGGGTTTGTGCTTTGGCATTTTTTTTCTTGTGCGATGTGTAACCAGGTAACATGTACTCAATAGCAAAGCATGTGAGGACAGTAAAAATCCAGGGGATTCACTTCTGTAGAATTATGCTGAAGATCTTTCTTCATCTCTTAATAAAACAAGCTCTCTCCAAATGGCTGCCAAATCTGACTAGGTATGCTCAGCATGAATACTTAGTGCACAAGGTCTGTTTTGGAATGTTGCAGTCCACAGGATGACTTCTAATTCTTTCCAGAGCTTGTGTTGTACTTTTTCAACTGTTTAGAAAAGTATTCTCGGCATCCCATTTGGCTGGTAAGATCTTGTTTTTGCATAGGTTTATGGTGCAGGTGTGAGTTCTGAACACTCATTACACACATGTATGAACAGGTTATTTCTGGAATTCAGCATGAGTCTTGCTCGAGGCGTACTTAGGGGATCCAGGGTAATTCTTCATAATATGGAACTGATGTTCTTCCTCAAAGTCAATGTATGTGTGCTAACCTCTCCTAGGTGAGGATTCATGCCTGTTACTAGCAGGTATTGGCACAGCAGGTTGCACAGCATTTTGGGATTCTCATGCTAATGTTTAGCTCTGGATTTGAGTAAGACTCAGTGATCTTCAGACTGTTGAAAGTAACAGGAGCTTTCAATTTGTGATTTGTCACTGTTTTTTCAAGGTGATCTGTAGACATATTTGGGACGTATTTTTAGTATCTCCTCTTTAATTGTGAGCATTTCCAGAGCATTTTCTACAGCATCAGTATATAGCTGAACAATGTCTAGGAGGATATAGAAAATTATAAAATAATGGGAAGCAACAAAAATATGATGCACAGAAAAACTATAATAACAGAGGCTGAAGATAAGAATGTAGCCTCTGGTGGTTTGTTTTGAATTGGAATGAGTGCTCTTTTGTCAATGTCATCTGCAGCAAAATACAACTAGTACAAGAAACACTTGAAATACTGCAGATTTACCAAGTTGCTGCCTTTGGCCAAAGAGATGCATTTTTATGTCCCCAAAAGCTGAGGCATGAATAGCCTCCTGGATTTAGCTGCACAATCTGACTCCCTTCTGTGGATAAATAAGTGAGCAAGAGATTGCTGGAGAGCCGTGCACTTGAGTTATGGGACACCTGAGTTCAGCTGCTAGAAGAGGTAGGATTTTGTAGAGCTTTCTAGTAGTAGGAAAGTGTCAGTATTTTTTAAAAACTTTGTGTGCTGTTGCTTATAGAAAATCCATAGCACCCACATGGAGGACCAGTGACTGAGGATGTGAGCAGAGTTCAAAGGATGGGCTTAACCTCCTAATACTTTCTTTTAGATCTGAACAAATTGATCACCTTCTAAACTGTGGTTCAGAGTCCCTTCAGAATCATTCTTCCTTTTAAAAGCTGAATGAAAATTGCATTTACCTCTGGCCCTTTGCAAGTAATACATATTTGTTATTTTCCTATCATAAGATGGAAATAAATATATTAATTGGAAAATTCTGTCCTATAATATATGCACTTCAAATGAGGTGGAAATAATATATTCAAAAATATATAAAATAATATACTTCACTGGAAATAATATATTATGATGAAAAGTGTATTTCTGTGCTGTTATGAGAAGTTTTCAGATGCCTTATCACAAAGATCCCCTTCTGAGACTATGCATAACAAGCCTGAATTCAGGTAAAATAGCCACTTCCACCTGACAATGCAAAGCTAATTTTAGTCAATAAACAAAAATACATTGCTTTGCTGTTTCAGAATATAGCTGGGAATGACATTCCTGAGTATCATGTTCTGCACTTTTAAGTATTTTCATGATAAAAGCGAGCTGTGTAGGGGGAGAATTTAAGGAACACTCCAGCAAATCAGCAGAGAACACACTGTTATTGAAAAGCCTTAATGATTGCCTCCTGAGCCTCTGTATTAGCACAACTGTTCTGGTTTGGAGAAATTATTCTGACTTAACCCTCTGGAAAACCTTTAATAGTTATTTGAACAAAAGTTTAAAAGTGATGAAGGTATAGCTTTTTTTGTCAGCATGTGAAACAAACATTGTGTTGAAGGTATTCTGGGTAGCACAGTGATAAAACTGTGTCCACACCTTTTGTTTTGGCATCTTGTTTCCATGTCTTTAAGACTGTGGTTGGATGAAGTGCACTTTAACGTCATTTTTCTTTCTCTTTTTCTTTTTTGCCATTACATATATGCTTATGTTTTACATATAAATTAGTGTGTGTGTATGTATATATATATTTGGTGGTGTAGATATTTATACACATACACATAATTTAGGGTGTAAACAAAATTGTGGTGGATTCTATTGATGTGGGGCCTTGAAATCTCAATGTTTCCCTTTATCTCCAGCTGAATATTCAGTGCTACCCAGTGTAGAGTGACATGTGACAGCTACTTGCTTAATTATCACTTTTGCAACTGCCTCTTGATCAACATATATAAAAAGGCTCAGTGATGGGTGCTGACTGATTTAACTTCTTTTTAGCAAAGACACAGAAGGTAGCACAGCTAAGGTCTGGTGTTAGATTAAACTCTGGTCTTTCAAAATACGAAGCCAAAAATAGTTGCCTCTTCCACAGAAGAAGAGGACAATGCTAAGCTCTGTTCTGCACAGTCACTCCCAACGGATGTTAGCAAGCCTGGAAAGGCCATGAAGGTGAGGGCAGTCTTGAAGTCTCTTGTCCGAGTTCTAGCTGGGAATGAACAGGTATGGTCTTGATACTCCATGGCTTTGTAAAAATAAATATGTAAACAAATAAAGGAATAAACTCCTAGAACCAGGACCTCTTCTGAAGACTGTAGCTACAGTCACCTAGATGGGTCTCCCCAGAGGGAGAAAGGAGAAAAATCTCCCTCAGGTAGGTACTAGTGTACAGGTTGGAGAATGCTGATACTCAGCAACAACTTGCCAAGATCAGGCTTGGGTTAATCAAACAATGAAATCACCTCTTAACTTCCAAATGGATTTCCATGGAGACAGCATGACAGTAATAGTGTTTGGACTTTTTTATTCAATAAAAGTTTGAGTTATAAATATTCTCCATTTGTTTCCTATTTACACTTGTAAAATATTTTAGGATAGCCTACCCATCACCTGTCATTCAAGGTTTCTATAAATGTCATGAAAACATCATTGTGAAATAAAAATGTCTTATTTTCAGCCCACAAACCCAATTTCCACACACTCAAAAATAAAATCCAAGGGACAAAAAATAGGAGAGAAGGAACCCGGGGGTGAGGTGACAGGAATACAGTACAGCAGGCAACAATGTAATATTTGCTACACGGTAGCAAAAGAAATGGGTAAAAAATTCAGTCTGCTATGATGACAAGCTTTTCAGGACATTTGTTATAGACCAGCGCTGTCCAGTGCATTTCTGAAGGACGAGTTGAAATCCAAATTCATTTTCATTGTTTTCCTGCAATTCCAGGCAACGCTTGGATTTTCGGTTCTGGATTGGACCTCCCTTTAAGGATGGGAAAGAAAAGAAGTGCTTGAATTAAACACTGTCAATTTGTTGCATTGCTACTGTGTGATAATATAGATTAGAGAACATTCCAATGTCTATCTACTAAAGAAAGTCCACTGCTACTGGGAAAAGGTTTCAGTTAGAGACAAGATAAGCACTAGGTTGGATTTGGAGTGAAGGTTCCCTTTGTCACAGGCTGGTTTAATCTCTGATGCAGTCTGGAACAGCCTCCATTGCCTGGTTACTGTTTCAGCAAATGAGGTTTCTAGAATTGAGCTCTGTTTCTAGCTGTGTTTTTTAACCACAAGCCAAAAGCCTTCCTGTTTGCTTCAGTTACCTAGCTTAGTGGCTCTGCTGCACCTCTGAAACATCAAAAAAGGCAAAGGAGAAGCAGTGCCTTGGCCAGGGGTGTCCTGTGTGTAGGATAAAATGCAAAAAAATTGTTTGTTCTTTGAATTCTGAAATGAACTGTCTTTTCCAATTTTATGTTGCTCATCCTTAGTATTGACTCTCTGTTCAATTCTCAGCTTAATACTGCTGTATTAAAGCCCTGCGTTCACTGTTGAGTTGCAGCAAATCTGAAATCACTGGGACTATCACACAGTTAACTATAGACCTAAATTACAATTAAATCAACATGTAGGTGACTTAAATTACACTTTTTTTCCTTTTGATTTTGGTTTCAGTTGGTTCTTCCACCCTCTCTCCTGTCTAATAAAAATAATAGATAACTTGTACACATTAGTGTCTGAGAAATTTCTTCCAAGAGACAGAGAGTAATCTTGCACAAAGTCTAAAAGGCTGACTTTAGTCTCTAGAGTATCTTGGACTTGTGTAGTAGAGAATTACTGGCTTAATGTGCAAATCAAAGAACGGAGTCTGTAAGTCAGTATAGATCAGTACAGCTGAAGGATGGAAAGATCAACCACATTTAAATTATTTATTTGTACAATGGGCAAAAAAATAGTTGCTATTAAAAAAAACCAAACAACAAACAAAATCAACCACCCAAACACATACAAAAACCCCACCTTTTCAGTTTTGTTCATGTCTGGGTTATGCCTTGCATTAGAAAGTCATAACTGTGATAGATTTCTATTAGAATCACAAGGATATCGGCATCAATCTCACAGAAATGCTGTGTGTGCTTTTTCCAAGAAGGCTGTTCCTCAGGCAAGGGTAGCTCGTGCCATTCAGTGCAGGTTCTGCTTTGTTCAGACAGGTGACTTGTGGTCTCCTCTCCTCCCATCCTACCAGTAATACTTTGGAAGTACTTCCTCTGAGAAGTGACTTCTAAAAACATTTTTTTGGACCTGGCTAGTGAAATACAGAATTAGGTTTTTTGAAAGCTCTAACTTTTAATTATGGCTTTGGGTAAGAGAGAGATCATTTCTGGAATAATCCACAAAATTCAAAACATGAGGCACACATAAATCTTCCTTGGTAGGCCTAAGTGCAGTCTAGATACAATTTTCACTGATTACTAAACAGATAGGCATGCAGTAGACATTTTAATGTGTCTCCTTAATGAAATGCTGAGTGATCTGTATTTTCCCAAGCTGTAAAACTATTACTGACATTTGTATTCATAAGGGTAGTTAAATTTGGATGTCTGGTGGGAGCACAAACTCTAAGCTATCTAGAAGCAATAAAACTGCTTGATGTACAAGAAATTTGAAGAAACTAGGATGGGAAATTAGTCAAAGCTTTATTATTATTATTATATGCTGTTTGTTCCCTTATCCTAAACACTTTTTTTTTTCCAAATTAATTCAGTGAGCTTTGAATTATGTCCTTCAGATATAAAACTCTAAGGTAATGGGTATTTTTTCATTGCTAAAAGAAACACTTGTGTTGTTTTTTTTACTTCTAGCAAAACATACAGTTTCTAGTCTTAATTAAAACTGTTGATTATGTTTTTTCTCTGCATAGACTCAGTGTTGTGTGGCACCCAGGGCCAGATTCCTGGGTTTAAATTGGGAATTGCAGGTGACCACAAGTGTTTCTGCTTAAACCCGAAACTGAGAGCAACTTCCTTGTGCTTCCAGCAGATGCTGGAGGTGCTTGTGTTGCTGTCACTGAAGTTTACTAGTTCTGTACTTTCATTTATCAGTTAGTCCTTGTCTCGGTTTTGGTGTCTAAGGCACCCTCAGCTCACATCTTGCACTAAGAAAGCAGGAGAAAGAAGTTGTCTCACTTTGTATCTTGTTATGGGGGACTCTGGTTCAGCTGCATTACTTGCCTGATCTTTGCACCTGGGATATGAATCTGGGTATGGTACTTTCAGACCTCTCCTGTAATTTCTAACTTATTAGCATAAGAGAAGGAACAGAATTAATTCTCTCCATTTTATGTAACTGTGAAATGAACTCTGTGGTGTCCATCTTGAGAACAGCTTTTATGCTTACAAAGAGGGATGAGCTAGGATGCTCAGGTCTTGCTGGCTTCAGCAGCTGGGCTGGGGCAAACACCGAGTTTTTTGGCAGCACTTTGCAAATCCCAGTCTTTGGGGAGTATTTTTTTCTCCCCCAGGACTCTGTATGGGACCAAGTCACCTAACTTAGAGCTCTGTGAGGTTGAGGAAGCCACAGCACTAAGTCTTAAATGCTGAGCTGGAATTTCTGTCTGCCTGACTCCTCTTTGTTTCAATGGTCAAGGGTTTCTTAGACTTAAATGGGCCAAATGCCTTCTATTCCCATTGAGGATTGCCTGGTAGTGGAAGGAGGATGCTCACAGTGCAGACGCTGTTTTCCCTCTATTCTAAATCATCTAGAGCACACATAAGTATTTCAGTAAATGTGTTCATGCAAAATACTTTAATACAGGTAGCTACCTAAACAAAGGGTAAACCACTCCTAAGGAAAAACAGAACGAGCAAGCAACCAAAAAACCCTCACAAGATGCCCACCCCCTCCTTCTCTTTTCCTGATGTGCTCTCTTATGAAATTCAGCTTCTAGTTAACAGAAACAAGTGAATCGGGAGATAAAAAGCTGAGGAAGCTCTTTTTGATGTGCTGCAAAGCACTCTGCAGTGGCTACTGAAAATCACCCTGCTGAGTACATTGGGGCCTGCTGTATGGAACATAAAAGAGACACCGAAGTTAAGTAGTGGCTAATATGTGTGAATTGAGTGTTGTAAAGCTCAGGAATGTTTTTAGCAGGATGATTTTTTTTCCCCCACAAAAGAGAAATGTAAAGGCTCAAGTCCTGTTAGAAATGGAACAACTCAGCTCCTAAGAGATGTGAGGTTTGTGCAGAACCATGGCTTAATCCCTCGGAGAGGGAGGAGGCTGCACAGCTTTGGTTCCTTTCAGTAAGCATATAAATGGAAGAATTGCTCTGACGTACAGGGAGAAGGGGTTGTATAGTGCTTGCTTCAAATTTCCTGTTGTTAGCCTCTTAATTGTGTTCATTTCCCCCCCCCCATCATAAGCATCAAGCAAGCCTGTGACAGTGGTCTTGGTCTGTGATCTCTCGGGTGATGCCAGTGCACCCTCTGTACGATGCTGCAAGGCCTGAGCTACCAAGCTGTTCCATCACTCAAGCACATGAACTGAGTAACCACTGAGAGAAGTGAGCATGCAGGACTGATGCACTGAAATCTAACACATTTTGCTCCCTGTGACTGGCCTGGCCTCCAAATTACAAAATTCCTGAATGGTTTCTGACATCTGTCATCTTAATTAGCATTTGGAACCCTAAAGCAAATGCAGACAAGGTGTCCTTTTAGTTAATTCTTTTTTATAACCATTTAGTAAAACTTGTTTAAAACTCTGACAGTCATGTTTACTGCTTTCTCAGCAAAATGGTTTATTGCAATACTACACCTCAGGCTAAGTGAAAGGCAACCTGCCTGTCTGGTTCCCTTTCCCCATCCTAGGTAAGACCTCTACTTTCCAATTTAAAGGCAAAAACCTGATAGCCTAGAGTAACATCTTTAATCTTTATACATAAAATATAATTCTGTACACTTAAACAAGTTAGAGAAATTCTGCCCAGTTGAACAGAATTTAGATTAAGATCATGGATGATGAGAGGCAGCTCAATGGCAGTAGAAATCTCAGGAGGATAAATACATATCCAGGTAACTATTTTATACAAACAGACCAAACATGACAGTACTAACAAGTTTGACTGAAAACTTGATGGGTTTTGCAACACAAATTGAAGCAATTCCTGTCAGAAGCACAAATGTTCTCAACTCCCGCTGGTAGCCTTGGACACACATAAAACTGATGGAGTGCTTCATAAGCGTACTTTTAATGTAAACACTAGCTCAAGTCATGCATCCTGCTAAGACCAATAGCTATTGGAATGTGACATAACTTTAGAATTATTGTACTTTATGCATCTCTGCCATACTTGAAAGGTTTCCTTTCAAGTCGGTCACTGAAGTAGAATTTATCCAATAATACGGCATCGAAGAATAGCATTTGATGTGCCCACAAGCCATTGCAGTACCAGGATGCTCCAACATGTTTGCAGTCCCACGGGAGTCTGACACATGTAGAAACCAACTTGGTTCTAAAAGAGCAGCACCTTGCAAGTAAATACTTACGTATTCTAGGTTAGAGCTGGAGCTAGAGCTGATTAGCATAAGCTGTGCAAAGTAATTAGACAGTCTTTAGTGAACTGTTCTGTGGTTTTTCTTTTGGTTTATTGGGTGCTCGTGGATGTACAGCTCCCAAACCTCCCTGCTCCCGTATTTGTTCTGCAGGGCAGTAAAGTGAGATGGGTGCTCTGGAATACTGGTCCTTGCAGAACCAGGCTTAGTTGAAAGCTGTCATAAAGTTTCTCTAATGCCTGGCAGGCCTCCTGTCCAGAGGGCTGCCAATAGGGCAGAGCTTTCTCTGCAAATACCAGAGATGGTAAATACAATTTTTTTTTTTAATTATTTTTTTTTTTTTTTAGGGAGTATGTACAGTGTACAGACACTGTGTAAACTGGGACTCCGGCCCCTCCACACCATCCCTGCTGCAGAAGTGGTGTTATATACTGTGTTATGCTCCCTCAGATCAGGTTCCCTCTTTGTAACAAGAGATGCGTTAAGAAGTTTCTGTAAACATACACCTAACTAAAAAATTCTGAACAGCTCATGAGTTTTCTTGACAAAAATCTCGCCTTATGGTTACTTATTTTTTGTACTGAACAACAGGCCTCTTAATCAGATGATGTTTTACTGGTTGCAGTGTAAAATCTTTTTTATTTCTGGCTGTATTTAATTTACCATTATAGTTACTCTCTAATTTTCTTCAATAAGAATTCTCCTCAGGAAGAACCAAATAATTTTCTTTTCTTTGTTACTCTGAAGTCAGATTGCCAGGGTGTTCCAATATATGAACATAAAAGCATTTATCAAGAAAAGAAGATGCTACTTTGCATAGTTTAGGTATTTTAAAGGAAGAATTCAAATGTGAAAATTAATGTGAGCTATTTAAATATTCCTCAGTGAAGTATATTGTCAGCTGTTGCTTTTCTTCAAAGTCACTTGGTTCCTAATGTATTTGATATGACTACTGTGAAAATAAGGTGCATTTAACTGCTATTATTTGTATGAAATATTATATACAGAAGTGTTATATATAAAAGATGGTTTCTCTCAGCTATTTAGATCACTATTTACAGTTAGGTAGGCAAATGAGAATCTTTACTGGACACTTTTTAAATGTGAAATTATTTTCCCAATACTAACCAAAACTAATTGCTGTACAGAACATAAACTTAGGTTTTTTCTCCTCCTGCGCTCAGGTTCTGTTGTCAAGTAGCCATGCGAGCACTGGTCTTACACCCAATTGCAGATATCCAATGAGTAAATACTATGAAACCTCCTCTGATAATGGAATTAGACACATCACTCAACAGTAACACCAATTGAATGTCTACATCACACCTTGTCTCATTCTACTACCAAGACTTCTGAGTGTTCAGATTTTGCATAATCATAAATGCTAAATTTCTATGTTGCTGCAACAAATTTTTAACACTGCAGCTGTGACAAATCAAATGCTGCAGCCTTACCTGTATGTCCAAACTAGGTTTTAGTAACTAGTGGACTGTGCAGTCATTTTCTGTTTTGTTTAATCTGGATTGGTTACAAGACTGTAGAGCCGTCTAGGTTCTGAGCACAGCCCTCTAAAGGTGTGATAGTTAAATCTTCAGGATGTGGAAGCAGACAATACTGTTAATTAAAGTATTTAAATGAAAGTAATTAAACCTGGCAAAAGGAAATGCAGTTTCATATAGAAAATGTAACTGGAACAGAAAACAAATTACAGAGAAACAGCATAAAAATCAGAAATGGAATGTATGAATTTATACCTATCAGTAATATTTTCCACATATATATACAATTTAATCACAGACTAGAAAGACATTAGCCAGACTAGAAAGATCATTAGGGACTTCTCAGAAAGTAAATAAGCATCATTACTGTATCAGTAGTGGCCAGGAACTCTTTCTGATGATTAGAAAAACATGTGCAGAAACAAATATTCTTGGTATATAATATGATTTAAAAAAAAAATAATTATTGAACACTGTTTTGGGAGGGATGGGGGTGGGCACAGAGAGTGGGAAGTAGTTTAAAAAGGAAATCTTTTATCCATCCATAGCCCTGATAATTATGGCTAAATTCAGAATTTACAGCTGAACATACTGTTTGGTTTTGTTCTGGCAACAAATCCAGATGATGGTGCATTATGTTGATCTCCTGAGAGCTAGGATTACCTAGTTAAGTCCTTTGCAGATTTAGCTTTATGCTAAATGCAGTTGATGATGATGCACATGGCTTTTCTGACTACATCTGCTGTCCTGAGTAACAAGTTAACAGGACAGTTCATTTAGAAATAAATTGAATGTCTTTTTGAGAACTGACAGTCATAAAAGAGTAAGCTCCAGAAATGCCTGATGGTGAGAGGTGATTCACAGGCTGACACTTTCTGGAATGTTTTTCTGTCTGTTAAAGGGGATGCCATTTGTCTCTCTCCTGTGTCCTCCTTTTGCCATATGCTGCCTGCTGTCCTACGTGGTAGCGCTCAGAAAACGGTAAATGCAGACCTGCTACACTGAGTAGTTGCTGGCTACTTGGTGCTCCAATTTTGATACACTGAAGTTCTGAATTAGAACTTAAAAGATGTGTTTCTACACCATGTAAGTCAACAACTGTGACATTTTCTACCTCCTTCTACTAGCAGGAGTGTTCTACAGTGAGGTAGATCCTGTGTTTCTAAACACAAAATGTGTTTGTAAAATATGCAGATAGAGCTGATGTATCCAGCACTCCCATCTTTTTTGTGAAAAGCTTAGAGAAGTTACCTTTTTCTCTTTCATTCTGAGATTACATATAAGTGACTTCTGCAAAAACGTCACACTTTATTTATCTGCCTTGATCTATGCTTGCTTCAAGATGTCTGAGGTAGAAAACAGAGAAAGGCAACAAAGATGCTTTAAAGTGTGATGGAATATTCAGATAGTGGGGAATTACAAAATATAGTAAAATGAAATAAAATTAGGACTTAGGATGTAAATGAAAATCAGTGGGATGTGACTTCAGTGACAGAAGTATGAATACCTGTGAATTCCAAGAGATTTATGGATTGTTGGATGAGAGAAAATACACATTCCTATTTCTTTCTGAGACTTAACTCTTACTAAAATGTAACTCCTTTGGAAAATAAAAATACTGAATGACAGTTTTATTTCTTGTGTGTGTGGGTATATTCAATTAGTTGAGGTTTTCTAATCTGAGTGCTCAATATGAAGGCTTCCTAACTCACTGTAACCCAGAAACTGAACTGCTTGCATTGTCATTATACGCCTATGATTAAACCAATCTCTAGAGACCAAGAAATAAATTGAGTGCCAACTGAAGAAAATTAAGAAATGAATTTGTACTAGTGTTTCAATTGATCTGCATATTCTAACATGGGAATTTAGGTTGGGCTTACTTTGGTCACAGTATCTAGTTATTGAAAATGGCTTTATCCCTAGTAACGACACAAATCTGTTAGCTGATTATAATTGATATTGGGAGAGGAATGTCCTTGCATCTGCAGCACAAACCATGCACAGTTTACTCTGACAATAATGGACAGAAATCTATTTTTTTTTGTCTGTTGTACTGGGTATCGTCACTGTCAGGTTCAGGATACCAGATGTGATTGCCTGATCATCTCACTAAATAACAAACCCTCGTTTCTTGTCATATATACCATTATTGCATCCTGATTTAATTGCCTTTCAAGTGAATGTTTATCTCAAGTATTTGCATCTTGGATCGTTGGGTGTTACTTGGTAACCAAACCTCGCTTACATTATGTATTGTTCTTGTCTCCACTGGAATTAAAGATACAACTTCTACTGACCTGATGGGGACAGTTTTGTTTTTGTCTGGGAAGTTAGAAATAATAAAAGATGTATGCTAAAGGTAAAAATACTTCCATTTATCTTGCAGCTGAGGAATGCAGAACCCAAGAAGTGATTGGTCCAGTAATGCAGAGGGACCAAGAACAGAGCTCACATCTCCTGAACCTCAGCCACTTCGTTCGGTAAGTGGTGCTTATCAGTCAAGCTGTAGAAAACATTTTGGATGTGCATGTCTGTCATTATGCTGCCATGCAGTACCCTGTCAGCAGCAGCTGTCATCTGCCATTTCTGGATGGAGCCTATCTGGACATCTGAAATCAGGAAAAACCAGGTGGAACTAGAACAAATAATTTCTTTGTAAATAAATGTGGTGTTTAAAATTATATGCTAAAATATGCAAATAGGGTATCTGTTTTGAAGGAAAAACATGGGTATGTGTTAACTTCCTTCTAAATTAATTCAGCACAAGTGTCTTTGGAGCTTAAATGTAGTCCTCAGGAGAGTAAATACTGCATAATGTGATATGCTGCAAAAGACTTGAAATGCACCCACTTAAAAGCTCATTTTACTGTTGTATTCACCCACAAACTTTCTAGCTGGCAAGTTCCAGAATAATTTGCAAAGATTAAAACTTGCTACTAGAAAATTACTCCAAATAGAAGAGTGAACTTACACAAAGAGATTTTTGTTACCACTCGCTACAGCAATAACTGCAAGCAAATTAAACACCAGTTGTTAAAACACACTATTATATAGTAATATTTGTATTTAGTATTTTTTTCTGCATGTTTTGCATATACATTTTCCTATTTAAGTTGAGGTCAAGTATTCAAAATGGAGAACGGCTAAATGCTTTCAGATTTTTGTATTTCTACACAATTCTATTCTGCATAAATGGGACTAAAGAGTTAGTAGGCTTATAGTAAGACATAGTTCAAGGAGTATAAAAAACAAACACTCTAATACACCTGTTTTTCAAAAGTGTGTAATATGACAAGAATATTGGTGAAGTTGCACATGAAGAAGGGACAATTTTACTAGAGCAAAAAGAAAACTAAAGCATTAACTATCATTTTCTCATGTCTAAGCAGAACAGTGATTCACGTTCCTTGTCCTCCAGCTGGAACACCTTGTGCACTTAATTAAAATATTAAGTACAGGCAAGCTGGGGTAATATTCGATCAAAGACGGGCAATAAAAAAAAGTGCTGCGGATGTACTGGACTCGTACACCAACACTACGCTGGGGGCCCTGCGGCTTGTGGAAGTGCTCGTGTGGTTGGGGTTTAAAACTGAACACTTGGCAACGCTGGTTATTTAAAAATCACTAAAAATAAGGGTCTTAACTTAGCCTGTTGGCTTAATTAATTAAAGAATTGGGTTCTGGTTTTCTTTATATTTCTCCTGCAGGATCAAAATCTGTGTTTCTTTTAACAGGATCACAATAACTTTTTTTTTCTGAGCTGCCAGGCAGATAGCACTGCATAATTACAGAGCTGTATAGCATGTACAGCATGTCTTATACTGCAAATACGTATTGAGTGTATTTGCATCCTTTGGGGTTAGAAGTACAGCATAAATTCCAATTCTTGATAAATTAATCATGCTGTTTTCCAGCCTGTGGCTCTCATAATGGAAGAATATGAAGAAGTTCATGGGGACAATTGTTCCCTTAGACTCACAGCTCTACTGAAATTAATCCCTCTTGTACACTGATGTCCTTGGCTAACATATGGGTTGAAAACTGGGAGTGGACGTTAGAAGGAAGCTGCTGTTTAATGGCGTTAGCCTGCACTTCTGCACTGTCTATGCTCAGCAAGGGAGCATATGAAATTGGTACAGAGATTCTCTGCTTGCTCCACAGGCTTCTGGTTTAATCCTGCCAGGCAGTCTGCACCCTGCATTCCCTTACTCTTTTGGGATGTGGTTGTGGGTAACAGTTCTAGCTAGCAGTAGTATTGCACATCCTTTAATTTCATAAGATAAAGGCAGGTAAGAATAATTGAATGACTGTCTGGCAAAGGCCAAAATCTGTAGGAGGAACAAGATGTAAATGCCTTCAGTACTTTGAAGGTCTATTCTTTCTTTATATAGCTACACAGAATAGCTATTTAATCTATTATCTAAGACCTATTTAAATGAGAGCTGCCTCATTTCATTTATCTGTAGAATACTGTAACAACTGAGTAATTAATTTGCGTACATCTGTCTTCACTTTTCCTTCCAAAGCAATTCCTATGATATTTGGGAAATTATACATATGGTAAGTACAATAGTCAGCAACAAAATTTATTTACAGCTTCTCAGCATAGCATAAACTACCTCCTTTGAACACTTCGGAACTGGAAGATTTCCTGTGGAAACCTCCAGCACTGACTAGAATCACAATTTCCATAACATGAAAAAGCAACGTTAGCATCGCAGGCAGATGTGACTGTGTGGATGTGGGTACACAACAGCGCCGAGCACAGGCTCTGCACCGCCTCTCCCTCCCTTGAGGTCTGCGATGAGTGTCCATCCCTACAGATGCAAAATTCTCTTACCTTTTTATGGCAACCACACTGGAAGTTGAATACTTAAATTAACAAAGCTTACTGTACTGAAAAAAATTCAACATAGAACAGCCTTAGAAGGATTAATCTCAGGTTTTTAGCTTGGTCTCTTGTCTCTTTTACCTCATTTTACACAGAGCCCTCATCTGTCAGGCTACTCACAACAGTAAATAGTGACAGCGTAGCTAGTCTGGCTAGAAGCATAAGAAACAGTTACATCCTTATCTGACTAAATATAAACATGAAGACACTTCACGATAAAAAGTTATTACAGAAAAACTTCCTTCTTTTGCCATTGTTATGCTGCTGGACGAGTCCTAACATGCCTAAGCGTACTTTCTAGATGACCTGCTGTCACCCAGGTGATGAATAGAGATGAATTTCACTCGCAGGGCAGGTGTTATATTACAGCTGCCTTTCTATCAGCAATAAATCTGAGAAACCAGACTGGACACTGAGAAACTTCTTAAAAAAAGCCAAACCAAACTGCAGCATTTAGAATGTACTATTTCTTAGTACACAGAACAAACCTAATACTATCAGGCAGTCAGTTCAGAAGAGTATGGTTCTGTAGCCATATGCAGATGCCCCAAGGTTTTCTGGTGATCACTTACTATTTTGCTTTAAGGTCTAATTTTGTTCTGATTAAATGAAAAAGTGGTGAGACAGCCTGAACTAGGTGAACTGTCAAACCCCTAGAAGACTTCTCTGCGTAAAATATTCCCAAAATAAGCATTCCTCTAAGAGAAGACTTGACAAACCACCTGAACAATAAAATTCTTGAACACTACCCAGTTGATGGGAGTCTTTTCAAGGCTAATTTACATAATTTGACATAATTACAGTTATAAACACTTGACAAAGCCTTGGAAGGAAGAATGTCACTGAAGCCTACATTTTACTGGGTCTCATTGCATTTGGCAGCTGTACAAAACTGTGGAGCATGGAAATTTGCTCAGATGGATGGTGATTACACAAACACTTAATACAAGCTTTGAATACTGAAGGCAAGTTTGTCCTGTACAGAAAGAAACCACAAAGTCTCTCAAGGCCTCTGTCCAGGCAGCCAGCATGATGTATAATGAAAACAGCTGGAGGTACTGGAGGTGGTTCCTTCCATATAAATGCCCATTAAACCACTATTTTGTCGACAAGACAATAGTCGACATCTAAGTGACTGACTCCAGTTGCCTACACAATTGAAGACAGACACGTAACTTATAATTTTAAAACCAAAATAAAAGGTAAATATTAAAGAAATAAATTGTTATATATATATATGCACACAAGTATATATGTGTACACACACACACACTCTTCTAATCAATAATGTAAATTAAGAATTAAATAATTATATAATAGATCTAAAGAAGCAAGGAGATCACTAGCTGAGGATGACCCCTATTTTCTTTTTTTTGTCATAAAAATTTATCTCATCATCACATTTCAACAATGCAAGGGAAAAGGAGAATGTTATCTGAATAATAAATTTTCCAAAAAGCTAGAGTCTTCTATCAATCAGACTGAAGTCCATGTCCCGTCACAGACTATCACGGTTCCTCTTGGAAGACAGTGGAATTTTTTGGCAGAAATATAAGAAAGTTTTTTCCTCATTCAAATTTTAAGATACATGTCTGGAATGCAGGGTCAATACTGATTTTTGTGCTGGTCAGGGAAATCTAGTTCAATTGGTTTATCCCGTTCTGGTTGGTTAAGTCTTGTTCCTATTCCCTTTCCGAGACAATTCTCTACTTGTGCTGCTGTACTTGTAATTATCTGTATCATCAGACATTCTTGTCAAATGGCTAGAGAATCCAGAGAAGCCAAAGCATACTTGCAGCCAAAGGAAGGTGCTATAAAAAGCTATGTCTGGCTTCTACATTCTAATTAATATTTCACAAACTTCAAGACTACATAAGCATCAATACTTACAGTTCTGCTTATTTTCAGTAGTTCTGCTTACTGCATAATATGGAAAATAAAGACCAGAGCTTTAAAAATGTAACAAAAAAGACTCTTTTGAGATAGACAGCTTCCAGTGTACTCACAGAAACACAACCTTTCACCGGCCTAAATGGGAACATTTCAAATGGAGTTTCTCAGTTGATCTTGGCAAACCTTGATTACTCTCATTAGCTTTTTTTCATAGCTTACAGAACGTGCAGGGGACTATGTACTATGCTGTATGTTGAGAAACAATGGCATTTTAATTGCATTGGGTATTAACAAAATACTTTTTGAACAGCAAGCTTTTAATTATTTCATTTGTATCTCAATTTATCATAAGGAAAAAACTAATTAGCTTTCACTTCTCCTGAGCAGAAGTTTCTTTGTAGAAGACTTAAGTACAGTCCATAGAGTCTAGTCTAACAGCACTGCACCTTCATTGGGAGACTGTAAATACAGACAGAAAACAAACCTGAAGTACTTAAATACCATTTTGGAAGCTTTTAATAGTTAAACTATCACTGCATTCTACTGCTATCCCCCAAATTGGATCTAACATAGTTAGTATTACAAAACAGCAGCAGTATTCTGCAGTAGAAACCATTAATTGTCACCAAAGTTTTGGGCTATACAGAGCAGTCACTGAATGGGTGGACAGTACTGACATACTTTTTAAAAATGTTAATTATATTTTTTAAAACAAGTACCAAAAATCCAGTGCTGAGATGGCCACAGTGAAGCCTCCCATTATGATCAAACTATTGTTACAATTTGAGAGAATACATAATTAAAACTCTGCCCTTGAGGAGACTGGAAGTGAAAGCTGCAATGTCTTTCCAGGCGAAGGATTTAAGGTCTGCTGCTTGAGAGCTACCCTTTAAAGACAAAGATTGGGATTACTTTCAAGTATAAATACAAATCATGTTCATAATATGCTTTACTGGTTACTGTCCAAATGCTCTCTGCACTAAGATAGATGCTAAACTGTATTACCCATGTCCTGAAATATACTGATCATGGCTGTTGAAGTCAAAGAAAAAAACAAACAAACAAACAACTTTGACAGAAAAGATACTTGCAAACCCACATGGATGATACATAAAAATTAAATGCAAGAATAAAATTACCTTAATGGTGAGCCTCAGCCCTTGGGCTGGAGTACACAACTAGATTTGTAGCCCGAAAACTGCAGAGGAGCAACTGTGACCAGTCAAACTCACACTGGCTATTAAAGGTTTCACAGAAGCTAAATCAGGTTCTTGTTTTAGACAGTTATGCAATGTCATTTTATTTATCCTAAGCAACCAGCATATCAATACCTGACACAGTAAACTTCCAGTGTCTTAATTCTTACCTTAGGAAAAATCTTACCTTCCTTTGAAAGATCAAATTTTACTATATTTAGCTTCTAACCATTGGAACCTGTTTTGTCTTCAGGATAACCTGTGTCCCTCTGTGGAAACACTGATATGTTGTGAGACACCTTGCCACTTCCTCTTAGCTAAGCTGAATGAGGGATCTCCAAGAATTATAGTGCAGAAAGCGTTTTCTAGCCCCAGAACTTTTATGGCTTCTTTAAAGTTCTCCCTTGTATTTCTAAATCAGTTATGAACTGTGGACACCAGGCATAGGCTCACATCTTACCAGCATTCTCATCACTGTGAAATCACTTCTCAGCCTTTACTTGCACTTCTTTTTTTCTCCCTCTCTCTCACACACACACACACAAAAGCATTACCCTTTTTAAGTAAGGAACTGCAGAAGTAGCTCATGTGATGCTGTTATCATCAATGACCCCCTGCCCCCTTTTTTGAGTTGCTAATTCAAAAAAATCAAAACAACAAAAAAGCTTTCTGTTTCTTTTTTTTTTTTTTTGATTGAGAGAATTCTGTAGCAGTCACTCTGCCTTAGAAACAAATAATTTATTGTGAACTCAGAAAATATAATAACAAGTTCTATAACCTCCTGAGGTAGCTGACATTGGGATCAAATGTAAACATAGCTTCCTGGCTCCGTCTTTAAAAGCAAGGATAAATCTGGTTCTGTTCTGTTAGTAAACAGGTTACTCACACTTTGGATTCAGAAACAGAGCTTTTGAACTTTCTGAAATGTCTGCTGAGTAAGAATTACCTGAGTAAACTGCCAGTAAAGCTTCATTCTCTTGGCTTTGGCATAATTGCATTCAATGAGCCTGGGCCTGCTGTTCACATCCACCAGGCATCTGTTGTCATCATCGTCGATAGTGGGACTCAGAACACCCACATGGAGCTGCTGATTGCTTGTGTAATAAACATTCTGCAACAGGAAGCACAAACAAGATTTGTGGCCTCTAGACAGAAGCAGCATTTTTACCAAAACGCTAATGGCAAAGATAAATATGCTGAATAGCAGCAGGCTGACCCCATAGTGGCTTTTAAATTATTTCCTTTCATGCAGGAGGCAACACAACATTTTAGAAGTTTTTCTAAATTAACAATTAATCATTAATTGTTACCAACAAGTAAATGTTGGTTAGTTACTTAATAGAAAATATGCAAACAAAACTGATTGTTGTCTCATCTTGTGCCTTTTTCCTGTGGTCCCACTCTGTGGGTCTTCAAAGAGCGAGATGTACACCCTCTAGCAGGAAGTGGGGTTAGTTTGAGTATGGCCATCAACTCTGATTAAACTATTCCAGCTGAGGGTAATAGCTAACGGGAG
>NW_010325275.1:147805-182803 GCF_000700745.2 Antrostomus carolinensis | reverse complement strand
GCAGGAAGGATCACAATTTTTTTATACAACAGATAGAAAGATAAATTGAGGTTTTCTACAAACAAATGCTAAAAAAAAAAATTGAGGCAGCAAACCATAATCTGGTATATACAATAAAAAGTTATTAGCAGTTGGTGACAGACAGATACATGGCAGGAGTGAGAACAGAATGGCCACATTTCAGGCTATTTGTTCTCATTGTATTTTGTGTATGTCCATACACACAGACACAAGAGACTGGAAAAAGGGACCAGACACTGGCTGCTCTGGATTTGTAGCAAAGGAGTGCTCTCACAGGCCTCAGTGATTACACCTGGGACCAAAGGCATCTGACTATTACATTGCACAAATCCTTTCCACTCTGTTTGACTACAGAAAGATAGGTGGGAGAATGGGAGGGAAGGTGAGCTTGCCAGATGGAGCTGATAATGTGTCCTGTTAAACTAACAGGTTATGTATAAACCCAGAAAGATAACACAGGACTATGCCAGGATAATCTGTTTGCTAATCTCAAGCAGAATTTGTTTTGCTACAATCAGACCTTTTTCTTGAGATGACCATGAGAAAGATGAAATGGCAACATCATGCTTTAGCTGCCTTATCCGATAAGGGTAGATGTAAGACTTGGACAACTCTAATGATATCAGAATCACAACAGACAGAAGCTGGGCAGAAGTACTACTATCTTCTGGTATCTCCTCATTGTTGTTGTAGCTTGTTTTATATGTGTGTATTCTTATTTGTGAAAACTCTGATAAAATATTAACTGCAAATAGGAGAGAAAGCAGAGAAAGAGAACAGAGCAGGACTGAGGAGAGACTTGGGAGCTTAATGAAAAAACAACTTTGCTGAAATCAGTCAGTGCAGGGATTAAATACACATCAAAACAAATGGTGGTGGTCCTGTGCAGGACTATGTCCTCTGTGTACCCTCCTGGAACACTTCTGGGGCAGATCTGCAGCAAATGTAAACTGACATAGTTGCATAGAAGTTAATGAAGTTGCCATTAATGGTTTACACAAATCAATGGTTTGACCCCTTTCATCAAGTTTCATTCTTTTCACCCCACAGAAATGATAATAGAAATCTGAGCTAGCTGAACCGAGGTGAGTCTAGGTTTTAGGAGTCTGAATAGAGAAAAGTTGAATAGTTCAGTAGTGCCCTACAGAAGAGAAGGGTCAATAGAAGGACCTAGCAGAGCACATTTCCAGCATGGTTGGTTATTACTGATTGAAGTAAACTGTAAGAACTGCGGAAGGACTAACAAGACCCCAACAGACTCCATCCGTAAGTTAGATAATTAACATTCCTGCAAACAAAACTGATGCTTTAGAAGAACAATAAACATTTAGAATGCAGTTACTAGACAGACCAACAGCAACTGTTTTAGATATTTTTAAGATCTATCCAGATGCTTTTTTTTTGGGAGAGAGACTGAGGTAGTGATAGCAAGGCAGTAAGAGCAAGATGATCTTTAAAGGGGATTGTTATGACACACTGACTCTACGGATGAACGTTTTGTTTCAGCTTGTTTGCCCCATATAATATTACTACTAGAAAAATGAGAGGGAAATTGTCAGTCATTTGCATTTTTTAATAATAGGAAGTGATTTTTTAATTCCCTTTTTTTCAGCACATTGTCACCACAGAAAACATGGTAGAAGACAAGGGGGTTTGCATTTTTTTCTTTTATCTTCTTAAAGATACTCATCAGTCACTGCAAACAAATGAGCAGGCTTGGCTGTGACTCTGAGAAGCTCAGCTTGTGCAAAAAAAGTAGTCAACATGCAAACCCTCAGGGCTGAGCTGTTTTTATTAGCTCAGTCTCCTCCGCCTTTCACAAAGTGGCCTGGAGGTAATAATTTAATCTTCCTGGATAGAGCAAGCCCAATTCATAGTGCAACTCCACCAGCTTTTTTTCATGTCAAATCAGCTGTGGTTCAGTCTGAGGATCTTTCTGGGCAGAGTGATGGCTCTGGCTGGGGGAATTACTCAGTTCTGTTTGTTGGCAAAACAGTACAGAAATAGAACAATCAAATGCAATTAAGCTTAATAGAGATAATTAGCAGGTTATTGCTTATCGTTAGAGAGCTCACCCTATGTACTAATATAAATTCATTTTTCATTGTGGACTGGTTTAGAAAAAGAGGTGTGAAATCTTGTATTCTCACCTAGTACTGGGAAAGGCACCTTTTGGCTCTTAAGTGGCACATAAAAATAAGCTCAAACTGAAACAGACTGTGGTATGGTGGCAGTTAGTCCTTCTAACTAGGCTCTTTCAGTATGTTGCTTTGCATATCTAGTAATATGGATATTATTTCATTATTATATATATATTAATTATTAGAAATATTTTAGTATCTTATCCTATAATACTGTATCTTATTTCGGAATTGAGAACATTGCACAACCTGGTAATAATTTCTTTCACATTGTATCTCCTTGTTTCTATTTGATTATTTCAATTTTCAAAAATATTTTTTGGGTTTCTCTATTTTTTTGTGTGTGTTTTAGTTTTGTTTCTTTTAGTCTGAAGATGGTACACAAATTACCTTTCTGGAGTGGGCAGTAGGAGATGAACCAGCTGAGTTACATGAACCGAATTACCATCTCATAATGTACTTGCTCATTATGCACATATATGACTTTTTATTGATCATATTTTAAATTGACCTGCGGGTAAAATATTATCTTACAGATTAAAACCATGCTTGTATTCTATCATCTTATGTGTAGCCCTGTAAAAAATAGTTTGTACTTGTGATTTAAATCAGTTGATAAACAGATAAATGCCCACAGCAGTATTTCTTCAAGAGGACACTCTTAACAAGTATCAAGTACACTACCTATTTTGCAGTCCACTTCAGCACAAAATGGACAACTGAGGCACTTTTGTTTAAAACACTTCAGAAGATACAGACAAAACACATTTTATCCATTCCTACAATATTGCAACATCACCATCAACTAACACAACAAGACAGAGATTTTGCTGTAATTTAGGAAAGTAATTTTTAAACAATCACTCCAGTACTTGCTTGGAAGTCCAAACGACTGAATATTGAATATGGATTATTAAGTCATTAGGGGAACTTTGAAAATTTTACTGAGAACTTGGACCTTTCATTTCTGCTACAACAGCAAATGTCGCAGCAGTCCTTGTTCAAGGGACTCAATAGCCAAACATTTGCTTAGTTCCACTGCAGTCAGGACACTTGCTGTATGCCGATGTACGGCATTCATTCAAAGTTCCTTTGCACTTTCACTGAAGACACAGCCTCAGCAAAACACAACCACACATCTTCACATCACCATCACATACATACTCCCTGAGGAGCTACTGAATTTCCACAGAAAAAATCTTGCTTGGATGTTGGAACCAAAGCATGTGATTAAAAAAATCCAAAGAACAAAACAGTTGCCTTGTTCTGTAACAAAATAAGCCCCCTTACATTTCACGAGTCTGTTCTAGCTCACAGCATTTTGCCACTGTTTTTGCCAATTGACGGGGCTGGCAAAAAGGACAGACACCAACTTAATACTAAAACAAACTTACTTTACTCCAGTTTAAAATAGGGGAAAAAAAAAAGAAGCAGCAAGGTACAGAGTTAAACAGGGTAATGCACCTAACCATTACTACATAAGAGAAAGCAGAGTGATTAGGAAACATACCTCACCAATTGCCCAAATACTTATCATCATCTGCATCCTGTACATCAGCTGGAAGCCCCATCACAGTGAAGGATCTTGAGAGCCTTTCCCTGGCAACTGAGAAGGCCTACACAGTGCACCCACTTACAGGTGAGGTACCATCTTTGCTGTGAGGGGGTCCTGCCTTTGTACAATCTAACAAACACATTACACAGACAGAAAGGCACGGGAACATCTGGTGGGTAAGTTTCACTTCGCATGGGCACATCCTGGATTTGGCCAGGATCTGAGATATGTCTGAGAAGCTGCTATTTTGGTGTTCTGCACCTGGCATTGAATTGTAGGAGCAAAAGTCTCATGGTCTTATTTCATGCTGATGTGGTACAGGTTGGGAAGTTCA
This sequence comes from Antrostomus carolinensis, assembly GCF_000700745.2. Classification (NCBI taxonomy): domain Eukaryota; kingdom Metazoa; phylum Chordata; class Aves; order Caprimulgiformes; family Caprimulgidae; genus Antrostomus; species Antrostomus carolinensis. Next base: position 178,752 of record NW_010325275.1, on the reverse strand, counting down.
CTCAAAAATCAACTTTAATTTAAGGCTTATAATTTAAGCCTTTGTGTACAGCCACCTATTTCTTTCACCATAACACTGCTGATGCACAGCTGTGTCTCCTGGGCAACTAGAAGGGAGCTCCTTTGTTCAGGAAATCAGTTAGGTTCAACAAAAGGCGCTTACCTGCTCAAAAACTGAAATTACAAGGATTCAGCATTACTGTCAGTTAGAAACTCTGTGAAAATGTAGGCAGGATTTGTGATCTGCAAAGCATCAGAGTCAGCATGGGGCTGGAGCCTTGGGCACTTCCACATCTCCTTCACCCACGCTCCCACCAGGTGTTTTTCAAGGGTGGCTGAGTGCCGGTCACACGCTGACCGGCTGGCTCTGGAGGCTGACACTTGTGCCTGATGTCCCTGCCCTCACTACAGGTCCAGCTGCATTCACTGTTCTCAAGAAACTTCCTCTGGATGCCTGTGGCTCACAGCAGATCAAAGTGATGCAAAAGTAGTGGTTCAAAACAAAACCTGGTGTTATTAATCTGAAGGCTTACAGCAAGCAAATCATTAAAGTAACAAGAGCTTCGTACCTGGGTCTGAACAAAAGCATATTAGTTGCCTTCAGAGCTTGACATAGGTCTTTGCCACAAGGCTTCCATTCCAGTTTCTCTTTGTGTTCTTAGAGAACAGCCTCGTAACTAATCACCTTCATAACTTATCTTCCTCTGGACTGTAAAACTTGTTGGTTTTTTTTTAATATGTGCTGAGAAACTTGCCCTGCAAATACTCTTGTGCCTGTAAAACAGCATCTTCCAGCTGTTAATAATAATAATAATTATTATTACTGGCCAATAATTCTGTAGCTTTCTTGAATTTATTTTCCTAGAAGTGTCCTATCTAAGACTATTGCTTCATTTCCAGTTTGCTCCACATAGTAATCTCTCCTGATTATTCACATTAAGACAAAATATAAAACAAGAAAATTGAAATTTGTATTATCAAAACAAATAAAATGATTCCCCAAATCTTCAGAAGGTGAAAGTGAGATTTAGAACCACAGACTGGTTTGGGTTGGAAGGGACCCTAAAGCTCATCCAGTTCCAACCCCCCTGCCATCAGCAGGGATACCTTCCACTAGACCAGGTTGCTCAAAGCCTCATCCAACCTGGCCTTGAACACTTCCAGGAAGGAGCAGCCACAGCTTCTCTGGGCAACCTGGGACACTGTCTCACCACCCTCACAATAAAGAATTTCTTCCTAATATCTCATCTAAATCTACTGTCTTCCAGGTTCAAACTGTTAGCCCTCATCCTATCACTATGCTCCCTGGTAAAGAGTCTCTCCCCCTCTTTCCTGTAGGCCCCCTTTGCATACTGGGAGGCCGCTATAAGGTCTTCCTGGAACCTTCTCTTCTCCAAGCTAAACAACCCCAACTTTCTCAGCCTGTCCTCACAGGCTAGGTGCTCCCATTCCCTGATCATATAGTCAAAGCATACTTATTTTTTCTAAACAATTTTTTTTTTTAAGAACAAATTTATTTGTCCTAAAGAGACAGCTAAAAGATGAAAACACAAATGAATGGTAGTTGAGAGCGCATAGTCTAGGTTTCTTAAGAAATCTTCATGATGACTAGGAACTACTAGAGAAAATTTGGTGTTCAAAATATTTTCTCCACCTGCATTTCAGGTGAGCTGATTTGCTGTACGTTACTTTTTCCATTTAATATTCAAAGGCTAGCTTTTCCTGAAAATTTGCTTCAAAGTCAGGAAAACTTAAAAGACACTATTGCAATAAAACAAAAGCTGTATACACAGTACGGCTACTCAGACAAATGCCAGAATAAAGGAGAAGCAGCTTCACCCTTTATTTGCCTTGCTCATTTCTGGGGAATGCAGGGACTCCCCTTCCCTCTTGATGCAATCTCATGTAGCAAATTGGCGTGGAAGAGAAAATGGAGAGTTCATGCCTGGAGTCACAGTCTTTCCTAAATCTCAATTGCTACATTCAGAACAAAGGGTCCTTTTGCCCTTCTATTCTACCTGTCTCCTCCTAGACAAATTCTGTTTTCAGCTCTAACCTTGAAATATCACTTGTACAGCCAGCCATCTATGCCAGAGAGCTCATCCTCTGCTAAGCTAGTTAGTGCTCACTGGGAAAAAACACGCGCACAGCGCATGCAAGTGCCGGAGGCATGAAGTGGGCATTGCAAAAAGCATATCTGCGTAAGAATGCTCAGAATAGGAATAAAATTAGTTTGTGATTTATGAAAGATTAGAGCTGAGATAACACATACTGAATCTAGCATATGCATGTAGCAGATATTTCTTGCCTGGTGTTGGAGGTCATCTGGCAAGATCTGGCTACTTTTGTTGACATGGGGCAAATCATGCCAAGCACAATTCCCCAAATCCCCAGTTAGTACTTCAGTTCCTTCATGCCTAGCCAGAGAGCGCAGACCAAAGGATTGGGACAGACTTCACCAGTACAGATCAGCCAGTCAGTCAGGGGCTGGCAAACTGAAAAGTCTAGCTGTTTGTTCTAGAAAATTACCAAATGGATTGCTGTGGAGGTTTCCTGTAGGGCTAGAACAACAATTTTGGTGGGACACTCGCATCTTACATGCTGTGTTGCAGTACAGAACAAACACATCTTAAATCTGCCATGAGAGCAATGAAGGCCCAGGTAATTCAGCCAAATTTTTGCCCAGTGAAAATACTTCAAACACCTACACAAAACAAAATCTGCACAAGAAGCCCATGATGCTGTAGAGTACAAGAGAAAGTAAATGAGTTCTACTTACTTGAACACAAATACATGTCTTTGTCCTCACAATGATGTGATGTAGAGTTTGTTAATGAGAAGTTTGCCCTAAAAGGTCAAATTGTGATTCGTGTTGCAATTAACACTGAAATTCCCCTGACTTCAAGTGCAATGAGATTTTTGGCTCTAAGTTTATTATTAAACTTTGAAAAGCCACCAGAGCTGATAAAGGCTTCAGAGCTGAAGTGGGTTGCCAGTTGCAGTAAATTATTCATAGGAGCTCGTTTATCATGTAGCAAAAAGTTACAGTAAGATGTTCAACTTAACACAGGATGATTATCTGAAGGATAAATTGCCAACTCCCCACTGGAAGTTTAAAGCAATACACACCAATTTTCAGCCTCACAGCCATTTGTAATTCTTATGGCAATGTTCCCAGATGAAATCACGCTGGAGACTGGTACATGACTCTGCATTTATAATGAACAAACTTAATGTTCACCACCAGCAGTATTTATTTGCTATCCTGCTTTTGGCATAATAACTATGAGGGATAAGAAGCCTGATTCACCACTACTTTAATTCCATTTTTGAACCATATTTTTCTTCAAATGAATCCATAAAGTCATTTATTGTCAAGAATAATACATTAACATATTAGGTCCAGAGTCTCACAGCAGACTCATACTTGACTACAATCACATCACTAAGATAAAAATCAAGCTTTTCCCACTTACTATTCATGTAGGAAGTGACAGGAGAGAGAGAGGCTGTGCTGTCCTGTAGCCACAATCAGCATCATGGCTGCATCTTGTGCTGTCCTAAAGGACTTACTGCTGAAGAAGTACAAGCATAGTAACACAGTCTGAGAATTACAGAAAGCTACCCCTAAGCCACAGGTCAACCTTTAGAAGATTCACATTATTTTTCTGAGGTAGGTTTTCAGCTGGTGCAGCCTGATGAGACAACTTTAAACCAGTTACAACCATATGTTATCCATGTTGAGGATCTATTCACTATGAAACTTGTCTTACTGGTGAGCTGACAAACAGCTAGTATACCAAGGGTAGCAACACCATAATATAGGCTTAGATTGTAAAGCGTGTAAGAAGGAAATTACTCACTATTTCACTTCAGTGTTTAGATTTGTATCTACTGAATTAACTCAGCAGCATACTGATTGTCTGACCTACTTGCTCTTCTTCATGTCTGTGCACTAATTAACTTCTGAACTCTCAGCAATGATCAATATTTGATAGCAATAAAACCTAGGTGCTCAGAAACTTTAAATAATATAATGTGATGCTATAAATACAGGCTTAAAGACACAAAAATGTTAAAATTTTAATAGCAAACAGACAGGAACTCAATGCTATACTTTTTAATTTAAATTCATGAACCTATATTGCAGTGGAATACCTAATTCTGATGTTCCCTACTTTGGTATTCTGCTTTGGTTTTATTTAAAACAAGCAAATAAAAATCCTTTTGCTTAAGCTCCACTTTTGAAATTGAATAGAACTGTCAGTCGTTTTTATATATGCTTTCAGTGCTTCCATAGTTTTTCTAATGCTAGTAACTACAGAATAACAAGACCTGAATGAAATTTTACTTGATTCACTTCCTACAGCTTCTCTTGGTTTTGCTCTTATCTCTGTACAAAGTTCTCCACAGCTCTTCCACGGGAAAAAAATTAAAAAGCAGTAAAAAAAAAAAAAATAAAAAAGGAACCTTTCTAGCATGGACAACTGTGTTCTTTTTTAAAAAAGCATGCTGTTTTACGGCTCCCGTGACTTTGTCCTATCTGAATTTTCATTTTCCCTCTCCCACCAACCCCTCTTTACCCTTCACAGTTTTCTTTGTGGATTCCTAGAGAATTCCTTGCCTTTCTTACCCTGTTTTTTTCTCCTTCAACACATACTCATCTACAAACTCACTCAGCCATCATCCCCATATGCTGGTCCATCCTCCTTTACACCAGAGCTCACTCCTTCTGGCCAAACTAAAATCTGAGCTAGTTCATTGCCATCTGTCTGTAAGCATTTGGTAGCTCAGCATCAACAGGTTTAAAAGCAGATTTTTACCTTTTCACAGCCACACCCAAGTGCTTCACATTACTATGGGCATAGTCACATCCAGGTAATGCATTTATATAACACACTTCATCTTTAACCTCTTCCAAAGTAATCAAATCTTGTTACACAGCCTTTTTTTCCTGCAAAACATCCCTAAAATACAGCTTTTCCACTCAAAGTTGACCCTTGCTGGCTTCCCTCACTGATGTCAACACTAATGCCCTCTTCAAGTGCATCCTGAATGCTTTTGAAAAACTTGGGTCTCAGGTTGCCTTTCAGGAAGGCAATATCCTTCCACTTGTTCTGTTTTCCATGCTGCATAAACTGCTTGTCTGCTTTTTCAAAGCCCTTCTGAACCTCTCCTCTTTTTACTTATCAGCCTAGCAAGTATCAATAGGTTATCTTCTAACTCCTAATCAGATCAGGATTCTGGCCTTCACTGGTTACACTTTTCAAGCAAATATTCCTGGAAGCTAGTGGAAGTAATGCTGGCATCTTCCAAGGAACTTATCTTCCTCTGCACATTCCACAGTATTTCCCTTTTGCTCAGGTGTCTCAAAAATCACCCCAAAAAACCCCAACCAAAAAATAACTTTGCTGATGTACCAAAAGCATTACCTGAGAATGCTGTCAGTACCTCATAGCATTCCTTTCTCCTCTCTGCCTTAAATACTCTAGCCTACAAAAAGTAAAAACATTATTCCTTAGTTGCAGAGGATGTATTTCAGCCTACAGTCTATCATTTCAGCTGATTTGTTTTAAACTTTATTGTTGGTCTCTCTGTAGAAACTGACAGAAGCTCATGAAATTTTATCCAACCCCACTGTATCCTAAAAGCAGATTTCATTCCTGAAACATTTTTAAGCCTTCCAAGGCAAGTGGAGAAATATCTGTACCTTAATAGAAATGGCACTTTTCCTGCCCACCAAATGTCTTGAAGTAGTGGCTCCACTGTTTGCAGGGTGACAGCAAATGACACTCAGAGCAAGAAGTCAGCATCTAGAATTTAAATGAAGAGTCTATATACTATGAACTCATGCAGAAACTGTAGCTTCAATCCTGCCTGTGTTCATGAATAAATGGCAAAGTTCACAAAGCTCTGCAAATAAAATTGAAATGTTTCTCAGGCTGGAATACTGTGCGTACATCCCAGAGATTCCTCCTTTCTTCTGGTCCCCAAGAAAAGGGCAAAGAAAGAGCATCACCCGATACATTTTCATCACTGAATGTAATTTAGTGCTAGTAACATTTTTTAAAGGAAAGGTAGAAATGAGAAACAATATTAGAAGTAACCATGCACAAAGATTTCCTACCAAGAGTACTTAAGTTTTAAAAAGACTTTATAGACTAGGAACAAATAAATAAATAAAACTGTTTAAATACAGAAAACTGCTATCATGCCAAGCAGGACATTAATGCCAATTCAACTGTTCAAGCTGTGTGGGAACAGCCTTACTATGCCTGGCTGAGTGAGCGTCGTTTCTCCTGTGACCAAGAACACTGCCAACTTCGTATTGTGTCCCTTGCACAAAACTTTGGCAAGAAATGAAATGGTAAACACTGTGATACACCAACGCACATTGCTTAATTGTGCAAAAATAGTACAATATCTCCCCCTGTTTTCATTAATTAGGGCTTGATTTCTGGGGCCCTTAATCACACTGTGAAGACTTGTGTATGAGCTTAGGCCGTACAGGTACCCACAGACCGAGTAGAAGAGGCTCAGCTTTTCTGAGTAACAGCTTATCGGGTGGATGAGGCAGCAAAATAAAACCAACTCTAAAACCAGGTTGTTTAAATGACCTTCAAGTACAACAGTGAATAGCTAAAATAGCTACACTAAGCTTCAGGCTGCCGAGGCATCGCTAGGCTGTGAGGCTAAGCTGCCTTCATCATGAAAGATAGATTATGTCACAGATTTTTCCCTGCATTTTCTGCCTGTATTATTCTGCCTTTATGTTATTATCTGAGGTAGATTATCCTGTAATGGGATCTGCAGGACACAGACCTAAAGAAGAGGAAAAGCCCTCTGTCTTGCTGTATAGAATTAATAAGAAAACTAGGCACATCAGTCACTCATAATTAAAGGTCACTGAATATTCACAATATAAGTAATACAGTTCTTTCAGGACTCTTTTAAGTAAATTCATTTTACAACATCTTTTTGATTGTTCCAAAACAACAACAATTACTACTGTTATCAGCATCCTAATTTGCATATGAATCCAAACACTTAAGAAGGATTATTACATTGTACAATAAACTGTTTAGTGATTTGTACTATTTTGCACAGCTGGTTGTCCCCAAAGCGCAAATTTGTGTCCCCAGGTGGGCCCTTTAGGAGCAGATCCTCCCTAGGAGTGCAGGGGGGACGGGCACAGGCTGGAGAAGGGGCCACTCCTGCCCTGCCCTGGGAAGGAGGGGAAGACAGCCCATGCTCCGACATAGGAAATGCCGTGCTAAGGCGCTGCCATGGGGAGACACACCGCTGCAGTCCTGACCCACGCACCCACGTCAGACTGGCAGGAACCCGTTCCTAGACACTTGGCTCCAAGGCCCAGGTAGCCTGTGCAGAAGCTTAAGACACAATTCAATATCGCATCCTGTCCTTTCCACAACTGCTTCAAGGCTCTAGTTTTCTCAGCAATAAGGAGATTTCTCCTACACTGAACCTCTGCTTACAGTAATATTATTACATGGGAAAACCTATTTCACTGAGTGGGTTTCTCCGTATTGTACATGTATTATGTTGGTCTGTGAATTAAATGTAGCAAAACCACAAAAAAGCATTTGCTGAGCTAAATTTAACTCAAAGCCACATTAATTGCACTTTGCTTTTCCCCAGACAAAACCAGACTGGAGTAAAATGTCGGATTTTCAGTCAACAAACTGCTGGTCCATATCCTTCCTTGGTACACATCGGGAGAACAGAACTACAGCTAACTGCAAGTGATTTCCTTTGGCATGCTCCTTTCAAAAAATATTGTTACTCCCCTAAGCAGAATCACAGGGCAACTTGTCAGATAATCTCTAGTAAAACTCACTCCATGACTTGAAACTTGTTAGACTCAGAGTAGGAAAGAAACTGGGAGAATTAAAAATTACAGTACTGACTTCTTGGAAATTCCAGATGAAATCTCATAGTCTGCTTCAAGCCAACTGAGCCCTTTCCTTGTGAACTAAACTGCATCAGCCCTAAAAGCAGGTACCAGAAAATCTGCTTCCTGCAATATTCAAACAACCTGGGAAATGAATAGGAAAGCTGAGGCACGACAGGGTACATCCTCATCTGAGATGCTGAATCAGACTAATGTACCTGACCCCGATATAGTGCTCAATTCAATCTGACCTGCTAAGATCTGACTGTGGAGATTTATTACGATTTTGTGCTTGTAGTCATTGAAGGGAAGAAAAACATTCTGAAGACAGGGCAGAAAAACAATCTGAGCCCATGTGGACCCATCTGTTTTCGCATCAGAGAAGTGAAAGCAACATGTTCCCATCACACGCTTTCCAGCTTTTAGTTTTCAGGCATGGAGAAAAAGTTCTTCCATTTTGTAAGATTAGAACTATATACATGCACAACTGCTCCTGAGCAAGCCTTTTCAGGTTTTTCACTTAGCTGTCCTACCTTTGAGTAGGAGGTCAAATTCTGACATCTCTCCCTAAGCATCTCTTCATAAGTGCTCCTGAATCTTCTGCACAAAGCCTGTTTTTGCAAGGGAATTGTTTTAACTAATTAGCGTTTCTTAGATGACTTGGATCCATTTCCACTTGTGATACAAACTGCATCCTATTCACAGGAGAATTGCTCTTTATTTACATTATTTTGATGCTTTCTTCCCTCATCAATCGACTTAATACTAATGAAGTCAAACTTCCCGAGACTGCATTATCTCAAAATATGTACATGAAGTGATTAAGTGCCCTCTCAGTAATACTGTTACTGACCTAACATTTTCTACAGCACATGGGGCACCAGATTTGGTCTCCTGGTTGCACCAAGTATGTCTCTGACTTTTCTGAAGCTGCTCTACATTTAAAAACTGATCCACATTTCATGGGTGTTAGCCAGACAGCATTTCATTAGGCATTGACTGAAATCCTTGGGCCAGCCTCACAGAAATTAGAGCTTTAGTCATTGTCCTGTTAGCCTGAAGTCCTCCGAGTTTATCCTTCACTATCAGCTGGGAGGCCTCATCCCAATTGTTGAACATACTATTGAATCACAGCTGATACTGTTCTGTGCTGAAGATGAAAGTTTTATGGGTTACTCCATTTGGTTAAAGTTACCTTTTATCCTTAATGCTTGGCTTGCTCACTTTAAAGAGCTAAGAGCAGGTGTCAGAAATATTAGTGTTTCTTTTATATCCATCTCAATTCTTGGAGAACTTTTAGCCGGAAAAATTTAAGGATCTGGTTCTGTGTTAATATAAAATAGAAGATCTGACTAAGACCCAAAACCAATCTGAAATTCACAGCTCTGATTTACCATCATTGGCATGATCTCCTTCATATACACCGAGTTTTGTCCCTGCCCTTTGGTCACAGACCTCCATACTAAATGCAAAGCAGCACGATCTGTAGAAGTTACAGGTTTAATTTGGTAGCCTATCTCAGTTTTTTCCATTTTTAAATTTAAACTTCATGTTATTCTAATAAAATTGTGAATTCATAATCTGTACTGCTATTTTTTCCTTCCCAGACTGATGCCATTAGTGAGTCAGTCAATGCAGATCTCACACTTTTAAGGCTAATTTCAGTGTTCGCAAGCACTAAAAATAAATGTTGAATGGAATATGCATGCTGAATAAATCACTACATCTTTAACATAGCAAGAGCAACAAAGCTCCAATGTTCGCAATCAGTGCAGTTCCCTGCTAAACAAATACAAAGTTAATATTGTAGTAACATGTGAATAACTTAAATGCATTCATCAGCTTTTTCACTTGATTGCTCCAAGCCTTTACAGCCAGCCAGCTGAGCAGATAGGCTTGGCATAGCAGAGGTATTCTTGTATAATTTGTTTAATCACATTTCAAGAGAAAAAAAAAAAAAAAAAAGGCAAATGATTCAAGAAATTCAGCAACTATTTTTAAAGTTATATGGTAGCTATAAGGTTATTTACCTTACAAAAACACATTTAAAGCCCCCAGTTTCTTTAAAGGCATACCATTGTTGTTCTGTAACAATCACTGTTATTTCTGTACATTCTAAATTGAATCAAAATTCAAAGAAGTACCAGCTGTGATGGCCACTTAGCTGACATGTCAGTAGATCTTCTTAGATCCAGCGAGGATTGTTAGTTTTCTTACTTTGATCTTCTATATGCCAGGGGCTATACTTTTCCACCTGCTCACCACTAACTCCAATAACTTGTATCACATCATATTACAGTTTCTAGAATTGTATCAGCTTTGATGACTTCAGCAGTTACTGTCACTGCTTCTTATGATGGCTAGTCATCTGCTCTGGCATGAATATGCACCTTATTCCTAATTTGTATCCAACTAGCTTTAACTTCTAGCTATTGGTTCTTGAAACAAAACTAAATTAAAATCTCTAGTATCCCATATTTTATTTTGGAGAAAATAATTCTACTGTCTAAATATAAACAGGTTTATATTGAACTTGACTCTTGCTAAGAGTTAGTTTGCTGATTTCAAATAAAGTATCTGAAAATCATTGTGCTTTCCTCGGCTTACAAATCAATGCAGATGTTTTTTTCAGTTACTCATAAATATTCAATCAAGATTTTATGTGAACAAATAATTTATTATATTCTCTCTGCTTCCTCATTGGACAAATGATGGTTAATGAACAGGAGAAAAAAAAAATCCCTTGTTCACAGAAACACACCATGGATACAATCATTCTATAAACACTTCCGCAAAAAACCCCTATTCTGCAAATGGTGAAGAATGCTGAAGAGAAACTAAACTGAAACTGAACTGCTGATCAGAATTTGAATGAATGCTGGGAAAGTATTATGGCTCGTGTAATTACAGAGGGAGTTAAATATGCTTTCATGGGGACTGAATTTGGTCCATGAATTCTAAATGAGCCAGTGGATGACTTCAATTAATGGAATGACATAATAAAATTATCAATAAAACTAAAGAAATTATAAAGTGAATCTGCCATCTACGGTATTAACTACCTTCTCTAACAGTTGTTCACATACTGTCAAGATTTTGAGAAACAAAAATCTGACCTTCAGAACTTTAACTCTGATGAAGTAACAAATGAGATAGTATAACATCAATCAAAAGAATGTTTGAATTGACAACCATCCGACAATTATTACAACATCAATCTCCAAGTGCTATATGTGTGTTCCAATAACTATTGTTGGTTTTATGCTGAATTTATATTGTAAGCAACAACTGGTTTTAAAAAATGCTGACTGAAATGTCAATTTGCAATGAGAAGAGACATCTTTAAAATATGGATAACTCTAGTAATAGCTACATAATGTGCAACTCTGATCTATTTCCAATTAATGCACTGGGTGTATGTAATAGACTATTGGAAGCTTATACTTCTGGACTGAACCAAATATGAAAGGCAGTGTTACCTTTAATTGGCTTAGTGTCGAATCTGAATCCAAAATCCAGTGCCAGGTTTATCATCTAGAAGCTCAGCAATATTTGACCTTCAGGTTTTAAAATACTTTGATGTTTTAACTTGTTGAAATCTTTTTGGGCAAAACCATCCATGCAAAAAATTACATACTCTTAACACAATGAAAAAAAAATTTCCTGAAAATGTGCATTTTTATTTCCCATGTGAGAGCAGTTTTGAACTATTGTACAATATTCAGGCTAACAACTCTATAATCTCTTCTAAATTAAAACACTACACAAAGGCTTGAAATGCTCTGATAATTTTAAATTCTTAGGCACTGCACTTGATCACAAGAGTTTGTTTCAGTTTCATTTTCAATGCAGTTTTTTTTACTACAGATATTCTGGGCAGACTGCCTTAAAAACATGCACTAGGGAGGAAAATTCTTACAGTGACCATCACTCAGTAACCATGGTTTGAATCTTATAAAATGCAAAGAAATCAAAAGAATATGTTAACTTTAAATAGCCTGAAAACCAACTCCTTTGATAGTCCACTTACCCTCTTTTCCTGCAGCAGCCTCACCTATTTAACAAAAAGCTGAATAAATAGTTTCCAGTCAAACTACGGAGACAGCAGATGTATGTCCCTCTCCGGTATCAACAGCAGACACACCAACAGTGGACAAGATAACCACGAAAGATTATAATGATGCTAAAGTAGGATTTAGTCATAGAGAGAGGCAACAGAATTCAAGGTGAGGATAACCGCAAGGGCTCAGAGGCAAGCACAAAATTAAAGCAATGCAGAAAACACACAAGGTAATAATAACATTATAAAGAAAACATGAAGTCAAAATACTTCATAAAGTATTAAAAAAATTTCTGTAAAGAGCCTTCTGTAATGTACAGAAATATCAACTAACCAGTTTTTCTTAAAAAAAACCCCCAAACCAACAAAAACAAACAAACCAAAACAGAAAACCCCACAAAAAAACAAAATGCAAACAAAAAAAGAAACCAAACCCCAACCCACAAAACCAAGAAAACCCCAACCAAAAACCAAAACAAACAGAAAAAGCCCCGGATCCGTGAGCTGAACAGTACAACAGAGAACAGAGGTGTTAATTTATTAATCCTGTTGTTTCTGTGCACGAGCATTCTGTGGTCCCCAGTGTACTTCTCTGTGCACTCCACAAGTTTACTTACTACTATTTTTTGCTGACATGATGCGTTATTCTTTTCTGCAGCAATATGATGAAAGCTATGTTTATCAAGTCTGGGTAAATCACATCAGAATTTTTGCCAGTTGAAGTTTCTGTTATCACTACGGAAATCCTGCTTTACTAGGCAAAAGCTTTCTAACTGAACATCTTTGATAGCACTTTCTAAGGACCCTTCTGACATTACTTCTGATCAGCATTTGCAATCTTTCCTCCCGTTAAAGGTCAGCTTCCGCTTCTGTATCTTTTCAGCACATGTTGTAGTGTATGTAAAATTGCACCAGTACTTCTGCTGTAAAATATTCAGGACAGCTATCTTAAGAGTTCTTATCCATTCTCTGAGATGAGCATTTCCCTTTTATTTAGAAGAGTGGGTGATTGAACAGATACAGCATATTACAGACAACCGGTTTTATTCCTGTTATATTTTGTGGTTACAGGTTTTATTTACTTTTGCAAACACACGTCATCTGTGGCACTGGCCAAGTTACCTTTGACTCTTCTGCTGCATCTATGTGTGTAAAACAAGCAGTCATTTCTCAGTCAGAAAAACACTTATCGATTAGCCAATATTCATTTTAAAAAAACCTTTGTTTTCATAGAGCCTTGTCTCTAAGTTTTCAAGTAATTCAAGTCCTTAATGTTTTTACCTCTGGTGCTAAATATTCATAGCAGTCAAAAGAACTGAATTACTTTTGAATTCTTGCTTTTTACCTTCAACTCAGGTCCTGGAACCTGAATGTAAAGATTACTGCTTTAGTCAGATCACTGGTTACAACTTATAGTAGTATTTTCCTTTTTCATTATTCACGCTCACCTTCAGCAGTGATCCTGTACACTAGGCAAGAATACAGATTTCAAAAGCATCCAAGACATTTTTAAGTCTTGTAATCTAGGCCATCCTATCGAAACAAAGAAAAAATGTATCTGAAACAAAACCATTTCTCCAAGAGTACATAAATGCTGTACGCTCCCAAATGAGAAAATAAATGTTACTCTTAGGAAAAAAACTATTGCTTTTCAACTATTTCATTTCAGTATGGTTGGAGTTTCAATTCCAAGTGATCAGTTCTCTCAATTCTCACAGGCATACACAATGTTTTTACAATACATAGTTTTAAACACAAAAATAAATAAGCAGCAATATCCATTTCATTATTTCCAAACTGAGGGATGTAGAAGATATTTCCTCTGATCCAGAATAATGCATTTCTACAACTATTTTTTCTTTGCCTTTGTTTTTAATCAGTGATGTGGAACACACAAAAGGCCTATCCTAGGTCTGAAATCTGAAGAAGGACCTCTTGTGCTTATTCTTTTCAATTCCAGTGTCTTTTACCCTATGAACAGAGAATGATATTCACAAAGTCTGAGATGCAGTAATTCATACCAGGTAGGGCTGTAGTCATTGGTTCTGCAATCACTTGCAAGAATATGGAAGGATATGAAGGGGTCTCCCTTCTCACTTGCATTTCTCTTCTAGCAATTCTCCCAATCTCGTCTTCTGACGCTGGCCCTCAACTTGAATTCCTCAAAATCTAACTGGTTTGCATTGAATTTCATATCCCTGGATGAGCTTTGTTGTTTAACTGCTTATAAATTGAGAAATGTATAAGGCAGAAGCTACTGAACAAGGCAACACAGAACTGCCCATTATCCCCTCGGCCACAAGCAGTTTTTCAAGGTAAATTCATACTTAAAGTGTCACTTCCTTGACTGATGGTACTTGTTTATTATACAGTAGTTATGAAGTCTCTAATAATGTGGTGTTTCATTCTCAGCAAAGAATCTTCCACATTATCACTCAGGAGCAGTTCTAATCCAAGTGACATGCTATCATCAGTCTGCCTCCAAGATTACAGGCCTGGTTAAACACAAGCCTTAAACACCAAACGTCCAGGCTCAGGCGGTTCAGGCCTGGGGTGTGTACGTATTGCAACTACAAACCATCTTTTCCATGCAAAATGGGGGCACTACTGGAAATGGACCTTTTAAGGCCTAAACGTATGACTGAATTGCAGCTTTGCTTCAACAAGTTCAAGAATTAAAACAGTACTTTTATCCTTTTCTGCATGAACCAATTTGAAAAAAAAACAGCAAAAGCCCCTCAACCTGACATTAACTTTATGTTTTGTACCGTTTTGCCCCTACTATTTTTCTGTCTTCCCTTTCCTTTACATTTCTCTCCTCTCACTTTCTCCCTCACTGCCATTCCACCTCATCTCCCAATTTTCCTGTTTCCCTCTATCATCCCACTGAAGGGGCTGCTTCCTCACACCCCCCAGCTGTCTCCAGTGTAGTCTCTTTGGCTAAGAGCTGTGGGCTGCTGTGCTTTGCCTCTGAGCTGTTCTCGTGCAATTAAACATGATTTCTATCACCACTGAACAGTGTAGTAGGAACCTATTTTAACTACTGTTGTTAACTATGTACCTCGTTGCATTTACTACCTTAGCTATTTCAATAGTCATTCTAAGAAGCAGCAGCACTGCACAGCAGAAGAAGCTGCTGTGACAGGCTAAGACATACACTAAAAGCCCCTTCCAAACAGCTGACCATCAGCACACCAAAGGTACCAAAATCACCGTATGGCCTTGCTTTGTGCACGTCTAACAGCTGCCTGGTACCTGTGGCGGCTACCAGAAGTAACAGCAGATGCTCAGGTGTGACAGTGATGTTCTTGCTGATGAGTCTGGGGAGTGATGCCAATGTACTGTATGTTGCTGTGCAGGTGGGAGTAGGAACTACAGTGTTAATTTTGGACAGATAGCGACTAAAGGCAGAAATGGAAGGATGTGACGCTTAACCAATACACTCCAGCAGCAGAAGCAGGGGGGGGTGAGCAACTCTGAAAGCTATGCTGTTCCGATGCTACCACTGAGAAAGACAAAGAAGTTCTCAACAGAATCTGCAATTATCTGGGCAACATTCTGTAACGAAATTGTTCTTACTAAAGATAAAGTAATAGCAATTCTTCCCTTAAATTCATGAGAATGCATTGCAGGATCACCACCCATTTTGGTTTTTTTCCCACTGGTGGAACATCCAAGTTGCTCTACTCAGTGGATGGTATCCTAACTCCTGAAGTGTCCAGGCTCCTGGGGACCTTCCAAGTACCCCAGGAAGCACTCCCTGGACAGAAAGAGGGTACAAAACATACCTACTTGCACATTCTTGTTTTTCAAGTGCCCTTCGTCTTTTCAGGCCAAGCCAAATACCCTGCTGTGAGAAATTCTTTCTCGTTAGTGGTATCAGAGGACTAAGGAAACAGATTATGTTGCGATTTTCCATTCCTACTATTTAATCACATGTAAGATTTGCATCAGTTTCTCCATTTGTAGAACAGTACTACAAAGTAAACTGTTATTTTGTGTACACAGTGCTCTAAGATACTTGCAGGAATGATCTATGAATATGCTAATAGGGAATGGATTGCTGAAAGGTTGGGGAATCTGAATCACAGAAGCCATCACCAATTCTGATGTCTATTTAAAAAACTGAAGTATTGCAGGGAAAATTATTTCTGATCATTTCACTGCAATATTTGAGGATATTTCCTTGCCATTTTCTACTGCTTTTAAGAAGCTACACATGATGTTCTTGATATTGTCTGAAAAAAAAATAGATTTTGAGTGTAGATGTTTAATGTCAGGTATGCAGTTCCCTTTCTGCTGACTTCAATGATTTCTTTCTTCTATAAAACATGCTAAAAGGAACCAGTAGTCATACATACAATTCTGAAACTATTACTTGATCTCAAACACCTTATCTAAGCCATTTCCCATGCAAAAAGATGAAAATCCAGACACATCTGAAAGAGTGGGGGGGTGGGGGAGGGCAGGAAGTTACCCAATTTAGAAGAGAGCCTATAGCAGTAACTGAGAACAGCAACTTAAACTGCGTATGAGGGAATGGTTTCTGGCAGCCAGATGTATGCACATCTAGATGCAATTCTGCAAAGCCCACCATAGTGGCAGCTCTAAAACTGTAAATGGTATGGCTGCAACAGTGAAACTGCACCAGAGCACCAAAACCCTCAGTCATACAAGCAGTCCTGAACCAGGGGACTATCTTTTTGACTAATCTATTTTGACAACAACTGCCAGGTGGGCAAAACAACCCCCTTTATACAGCATTTCACCACTACTAGAATAAAACTAGCATCTCACCAATATCTTTTGTGGTTACTGGCAAGTTCAATTTTAAAAGGAATATTTATTCAAATATTTCCAATATGCTAGAGGAACTGTAAAATGCTGCAGTTCTGCTTAAGCACAATACATGTAATGGAAATCTCATAGACGTCCACTGAATAATGTTTGTTAGTGTTTTCCCTGTTAATACCATAATCCCCAACACAGAGAAAGTCTCCTCCTCTTATGGGCCTTTTTGGGGGTTGTTTTTAACCTCACTAGTTATAAAATTAAATACATAGTAATGGAACAGAGAAACAACATTGTAATTACGTAAGAAGTAGAATCTTGTCAAAAAAAGTTTCCCTTGCCTCTTTTCCTGCTGTCATTTATTTGCTGCTATCTCATTTATACAGAACTTCAGCTGACATTCAAAGGTAGTTCTTGATCTGGTGAATACTGAACTGTGCTAATTGAAGTGACTTTTGTTGTTGTTTGTCTCTTAACTATAATTAAAATTTCTAATTGGAATTTACAGCGGTGCCTGCAGTGTGTTGTTATCACAGATGATATGCCAGAGGAGAGTTATGGTGCCCTCCCAGATGATGAGGAATAATGGCTCTGGCTCACGGGTGAATTACACAGTTCCTTAGCGAACACTGAGGACTAGCTTAAAAACCTCCTGGAGGCAAACAGTGGTTACCACATAATTATGTGACAAATAAGCCACAGCCCATGCAGTGAGCGAGTCTGATGGATGGGATTTTTAGATATTTTTGTCTTCATAATTCATAATTTGCTCAAGCATGATGCCACTAGCGATCAATATTAAAGGCCTTCAGCGAAGGAAGGCAGCACAGAACACAGCTGCAGCATGTGTAACTTGGCAAGGAAGTACAGAATCACATCTGCATTTCACCAAACCCATGTTTCCAGCTCGCTATCAGTTCCAGGTACAGAGAACAAGACTATCTTCTTGTTCTGCATTTATTTCTGAGATATCAGGATCCATTTGCTGTATAGTCAGATCACATAACTGACAATACCATGGGTAACACTACATTCCATACCTTAAGTGGAGCATAATAAGGTCCTTTTGAGAAAGGAACTATAAAAGGTAGTTGGAGAAAAAATTGGAGGGATTTTTCGGTTTCTCCAGTCACTCCCACAAATGCATCCATTTCCTTTATGTCACTTTTGCTTATGTTACTTTTCAGAGTTAGATAATCTGCACATCTGTCTTTGACAAGCATTCTGGACCACGTAACATTATTTTTATTGTCAAGATTTGCTTAGAAACACTTTCATCTCTGCCCATGTACTTGGCCACTTGTGGAGATACAATGTCTTAACTCTCTTGTTGGCCAAGTTAATAAATCCAGCTGTTGTGTAAGAAAATTGAAAGGTTTTGGTAGTTTGGGTCTTCGGCACATACTAAAGTAACAGAAGAGCAGAGGAAGAAAAAAAGAAGCTTTAGAAGAAGGGCTTTCACAAGAACAGGGATTGGAATTTGACACAGCTGCATAGTGCAAAGAAGCTGGCTGTATATTTCAGATTTGTGAAAACGAGGCAGTAAATGTAAGTAAAAAAGTAAAAAAGATGTTGCTTCAGATAATGTATAACTAAACTGTGAGCATACATATGTATGTATGCATGCAAAATGTTTTAAAATACCTTGTTTCATTCATATGACATGCACAGTTACAAGATCAGAAATGAAAGCTTTTATCAACAAATCTGGGTTAGTGCTGACTCTCATATTCCTTGAACTCTTTCAAAATGAATAAGCAAACTTCATTGTCAAAGTGCTAATACACCAGTGATTCTCAATTTATGGCAGAAATAATGTTCTAGCTTTCTATAAAAGAGCTACTAAGCAGCTTACGGAGGTATTGTTGCAGGAAAACGATGACAGGTTCATGATGGTTCCTCCTACACAGTCTACTAAGAGCAGTGGCAATATGAGAGATCATTAGACAAACTAACCTGTGGTGTCATTCCATGGCAGATATACATGATTGGGATATTCTCCGTGTCTGGCCCTTGATCAAGGCACAAATCACTTTTCAGGGAATTCTGTAGCTAAAATAAACAGGAAAAAAAAAAGAAATCAAGCAAGTCTTACATGAGAAAAAGATGGTGTGATTATTTGCTTTTCTTTGCAAAAAAATCATACGTAGTTGAGCAAGGAAATAAGCAAAATTAAAAATACTTGTTGCAGTGAAGATACTGAAGAGAAAGCACCTGGACTAAATTCTTCCATGTAGATAGTCTAACACTACTGATTTCAATAACACTGCACAAGGTTTCAGGGAGGGTAGATTTCAAAAAGCCTTCAGACATAGCAATAAATTTTTATATGTTTTTAAAACATTAAGTCTGATGAGTCTCTGGTACAAACTATATACAAAAGACATTTTTTTTTTTTTTACCAGTGCAGCTAGCTGAGTTGCAAACATAGGAGAAAGCCCTGTAATCAAACAGCTTTTCAGAATCACTTAGGAGAGTCTTCTGATTTCTGGAAATAATTCGAAAAAATTCTTTCTGCTGACACTTAAGACACTTCTGGCCAGTTGGTATGCGCTTGCTCTTTGCATTATTCTGGGCTAACCCATGCATAGCAATCTAGCTGTGAACAGGCTGCAAAGCACTCAGCACTGTTCAGCACAAAGCCCTATATATTACCTGTGCAATGCTGAGACAGAATTAAGTGCTAAATTAATGAGCACAGATAGTTGGAAGGTCTTTTTAGAGTGTGAGGTCAAAGGTGTGGACTGCATACCCACAGGCAGGTACAAAGGTGTTCAGTGGTGTAAGAGAATTGTCTGACGGAGGCAGTGAAGAGGTGATGCGGTTTGCAACCATCTGGGACTAACCGAGCAGTCCTGTCAGCGGTGTACAGGGGCCTCCTTTGAGGAAAACAAGTTGGCATGCTTAGAAAGGAAGTCTAGAAGTGCACTAGTATGTAAGAAGTGTGGACAAGCCAGAGACTGAAGCCAGGCAATTAATAAAATAAAAATCATTATTAACTCATCTCTGCAAGATTTCTAACTCCAAACCTAAATCTAAATTCAGTAATAGACAGGAAAATACACATTAGCTATCAATACTGGCCTTATTCTTAGCTGCAAGCCTTGAGAAGGAAAGTTTCTTCTCTCAAAGCTTTGGATTTATTAGCAATAAACATAACCACAACCATGACTATAGTTGTAAACAAACATTAGTCACCACTCTCTATCCAAACCAATGATAAATATCAGCCTTACTAATTTATGCCTGAATCCATCCCTACTTTTGGCTTTTCAAAACCTCTTCCACAAACTCAAATTCTAGTGTTTGTCCTAGTCCTAATATTAGAACCTTTTCCACAACAAGCCTGATAATAAAGGAAGTAAAAAAAAAATTAAAAAAATCTGCCTGGAGCAACATCAGCATGCAACTTATCTGAGAGAGCTGACCCAGCAATAAAACAGACACGGAGACTTTAGAGTCTCAAGCCCTAAGAAGAAACATGACCTTAAACCTAACAGCAGCTGTCCAGTGATCAGGCACTACAGAAAAAGAGACAAAACACTATATTCAACACCGGTCCTCTTCTTATGAACCTTGAAAACAAAAAAATAAAATTAGCTCTTCAGATTTTATTTCTCAAACTCCTATCCCAATCAACTCCACAATTAACTTACAATATCTGTAGAGAAATCCCTACAGAAAACAGAAAAACAAAAAAGCCACTGGCCTGTTAACTAACAATGCTATTTCAAGATCTGAGGCCCAGACTCTTAGGAACCCTCCCTTTCCAAAATCTAGTAGCTTTGGGGCAACCAGCAATTAACTTGGGTAATGCAGTTTTAGACTACCAAGACTTAATTACAACCCAAAATATAACAGCGTTGCCAATCCCCATGCTGAAAAGCAGAAACAATATTAAGAAGCTTGCAGTTGAAATACTGAGCCTGTTTGGTTAATTCACCTGTTGCCACAAACCTTCCAACTGACAGCTCCAACGTGTCTAAAAAAGCCATGCCTTGAGATCTCTGAGTGGAATGCAAGCTATGAAACAAACAGAAAATCAGGGAAGACGATAACGTGCAGCATACCTCACCATGAGCTACAGCAGAGCAGCGTCCCTGTCAACAAACCAGTCTGAGAAATATTTTAACCAGTGACTTCCAGTTTATCTGTTTCTTCTACTCGGAAACAAGCATTGTCTTCATTAATTACTTCCACTATTACACCTTTTCTCTCCCACCTTTTAAAAATAGGAAACGTAAAGAAGATCCTTACCACCCCATAGGCGACAGTATCTGAATACATTCTCATTTCTGGATACACGCTGACAAGATACCACCGAAAGGTCTTGCACTGGAGCTTTTTCCTCAAGGCCTTCCTCTCAGAAATATCACCAATATCTATTCCAGAGTCCTGGACATCACACAAAGGACAGAAAAAGCAGAAAAGACATCAGTGATACACTTGTCTGTAAACTAATCATCCAGAGTCTCCCTCATCGCAAAGATCATTATGACCTATGCTAATTATCAGCTCTGGGTTGTGGAGTGAGTCTGTTACCCTCACACACTCTGTAAGTGCCCCAATTAAATATGATACAGGTCACCATGGCAGGGTCTCTTTCAAAGTCTGCTTCGGTCAATGGAAACACTCCTGTTGCCTTCAGTGGGCTTCAGATCTAGCTTCCAATGAGGATCACTGTTGGGAGAATTTCCTGGCACTTTCTAAATCCAGAAGTAATTGGCATGAAGTAGCAAGTTGCCCTAGAAACAACCTTATTGCTGGCATCCCACTGTGGCCTCATCATTAGTATGTGACACTTTCTGAAGTCTGGGTGTGCCGCTTCACTGCAAAGAGCAGAAGCTCTGCTCACCTTTCTGAAATATCACTTATTCAATTTCTCTTATATTGTAAAAAGAGAATTTGCTATTTTTGTTAAAACCAATTGCAGAATATTATTTCCCCTAATTTTTATTCTCCTTTATATTTCTGGATAACCTAATTCTACTTATGATAAGAGCAGATCATAAAGCATAAGTTTCATAAAGTCCTTGTACAAAAAAAAAAAAAAAATCAATAATTTATCACATTAAAATCATGCAGCGGAAATTTTTAGAGAGGGATCTGAGTGCAAATCCATGGCTGCTATTTGACAGGAAGTAAAATGAGACATTTTGCTCCACACTGGGCTCTACCGCTTCTGCCTCAGAAGAAAACACAGGATAAATAAATTTTCAGAGGGAAATTCTATAATCTATCTACTTAAACAACAGCCTTTATGGGGCCATAAATGTCCCAGAGATTTTGTCAGTCACCAGATATGGTTTAAAAATAACATTGGAAGCATTTAATTTTCCTAGTTACACATCAAAAAGGTATCTTTATAAATATCAAGGTTACTGAGCTGCTGAAGCAACAATTGCTTCTTACATCCCAAAGCACTGTATTGATGTTAATCTGGAACAAGTATATTTTATTATGGAAGCATTTTCTAACTGAAGTAAAACTGACTTCCACATTAGGAAAGTATACTAAAAAATAGGAAACTGAGGTCTGGCATAAACAGGCATAACTCAAGTCAATCCCTAAAAATGATGATCCTCCTCCCCTCAAGCCCTACATTCTTTATAAAACTTTATGTGGAACTACTTCAGCGATTGTTTTTTCCTGACCTTTCTAGCAAGTGCTTAGACAGAGGCACGTGCTGTAGGGTGCTGTAAGACAACCAGCTGATCCCATGGAGAAATCCCGCTCACACACCGCTCTGGCTGCACTTGCACATGCCAGTGTATTTGCCACTTGTGTGAAGGAAAGAGGATGCCAGCACTCAGGTATTGGGCTTCCAGCACTAACAAGGCTTCCTGGGATCAGGTACTGAATTGGTCCAGTGCATCCCAACTCCTTTCTCATGCGATCCTGCAGGCACCAACACTTGTTTCCTCCCAGTTTATTGTGTAAGGTACAAAAGAGCATCTGGGGGCTCAGTAATCACATCCTCCCATGCAGCTGGAGAAGGAAAATAGCTCACATATAGCACACTGGCTTTATCACCAGCAACAACTCAGTGTGTTCCCCAAAGCTGAGACTATGATGGGAGGGGAGGGAAAAAACCCCAAACCAAATAAAGAAACAAAAAAAATAAAATAGGGGAGGACACATGGAGAACACAGCTTTTGCTTCTGGGACTTGAAAAATCTTGCCTTTGGGTTTTAAGTGCTTCTCTGAATCTATTTATCTCCGTAGTTACAATGCAGAAATCCCCGTGGTATCAGAGATCCCAATTTGAAGCCCTCAGAGTACTTCAGAGCCACCCACAGAGATCCCAAGAGGGCAGTCACAACACAGTGCCAGTGAGTCCAACTCATTTTTATTATTATTAGCTCTCAAAGACTAAAAGCATTGGAAACATCTGACTACGGGGCTTCTCAGAGATCTGGGAATGCTTCCATGGAAAAAACAGGTCCTGTGGTTAACATTTTGGAATAACATATTTCATGGGAAGACCTGACTGTTATAACTGAATAAATTTCTATTACCTCCACAGTCCATTACCAGGGCACTATTTCATCAGCTTCCAGATAGAGAATTACTCCTGTAGTGATCCACTTGTGTAACAGTACTTGGCCATGCAATCTGTCTGTTCTCTCTGCATGTCTCTTACAATGATGTCTCGACATCTTTTTGCCTAAGCTGAAGCTAAGTTTGATTTGAAAATTGTCCCTCTTTGGTATTTCACCTTTAATTTAATCTTGAGGTAAGCAAAGATGAAACAGAAACATTGCCATCCTGTCTGATACCTAAATTTGACCTCATCCATCCCCAGCCTTTCTCATCCACCATCCCTTTGCCCCTACCAACCAGAAGTCGGTATTACAAGCGTCCTACGAGCTTTAAGTTATTTTTTTAGGTTGCTTCTTTACACTGAATGCTCCCTGTTTCTACTGATGTTTCTATACCAGCCAGAGACTGCATTGCTCCTAACCTTTTGATGTATAAAAGAGGACTCCCACTAATCATGTAGGTTTTCTTTACATAGACTGATTCAATTACAGTGCTTGGGAGTGGAATTTTGTACTGTATTTTCCCTCTTTCTCTTAAAAGGCCAGACACGTACTTGTCTCCTACTGCTCTAGAATCAGTTCAGTAATCGTGAAGTTTAGCATGGGAAAAGGAAAGGAAGCCCCAGGTCTTCGGAGCTCTCCCCCTGATTCCTGGCACCAGGCCTCACACAATGAACACAAAGATGCTTAGAGCAGCTTCAAAGTACACAACTGATTTAGGACACCTGAGCACATGTCAGGCTGTCAGGACAAAACACAGTCCCAACATTCTTCTAAGTCCTTCCCCGTTTTCCACATGGCAGAAGATGGAAGCTGGGTGAACACCACCTGAATGTACCCTGCTGTAAGTCACAGACCCCAACTGACAGGAAAACCTTCTGATGGTCTCAGAGGTGCCACACTGTCTGTGATCATCCCCTAGCAATCACGAGGTAATGAGCAGATTCAGGCCTTATAGGCCTGTTACAATTGTGAAAACTAAGCCATTTCCCAGTATATTTTAAATAAGTATGTGGGCATCTGTGTGTTTATTTGGTTTTGTATAGCGGTGAGAAATAGAAATGGAGGTTCTTTGTGTTACAGGTTCTGTACATACACACAGTAATAGATTTCTCCCTGCAACAGAGGCATCTCATTACACTGCAGAGGAGGCTACCACTATTAAAAGCTGATTTAGTGCTCGCTATTTCCAGCTTTTAAGTCTGCAGGATGGCTTGACAGCAGTAGCCTTTGTGAAGATGAAGAGACAATATAATCTGCATTGCAATTTATTCAAGCAGTTCAGTGCAATGATTAGTACATTTGTGGTGGGAAAATGACTGGAAATTGAAGTAGTAAGAAAACTTGTTATTCCTCTTAAAAACTATGAGCAAAATCAGTTTTGGCAGTACAAAATCTACCATGCAAAACCTTGATGCACTTTGTGACCTGAAAGAAATCAGTTCAAATCCACACACTGCATTTATTTTAACTTTGTTTAATAAAATATGTTTCCTTTGTTTAATAAATGAGTTTTAAAATTTATTATAACAGGCTTATTTTTTTCTGATCTTTTTGCACAGTCAACACTAGGTTTAACAAGTAATCTTTGTATTCTTTATAAATTTGATTTCCAAATTGCACTCAAATCTCAGCTTTGTACAAGACTCAGCACCACCACCATCATATCTGGATGAATATTATGCAAATATGTGTATAATACTGTATAATCCCATTTAGCAAATGAATTTTTAAATTTTGTGTTAATGCCACGTTTGAAAGTCAAAAAAATTGCAACTTGATCAATCAATTAAGATCAACCAATCTTCAGGAAAATAACTAACAATAAAAAAATAGTAACTTAAATTTAAATCCATCAGGTTAATCACAAATAAAATTAATATTAAATTAATTTTAATATTAATTTACATCTGTTTTGATGTAAAGGAAGTAACCCTATCTTCCAGAAATGTCTTTATTCTTGTAGGTACTGCTGTGCGACTACTCAATATGGGGACAGCTAAAGGGAAGCTTGGATTCTGTGAACAAAAGACTCACTTCCAGAAAGGTCCCTTCCCTGTACTAGATCATAGAGGAATTTTTTTCCTGATGCTTTCATGGTATATTATGTGACTAATTCTGCAACCTGAAAATAGAACAATGACTTCCCCACTTTGCCAAAATTATGTAGTTTTAACCATGAGAGATGAAAAAAATTATTGAAAGCTGCTGAATCAACATCACCATTCTTATATATAGCTGGTTATTTGTTTCTAACTTCTTTTCCTTATTAAACTAAAGGAGAAGTAGAGCATTTTGTCGAACCAAAAATCACAGCAAAATCCCTTTCTCTGAACAGTTGTAAAATCACTGAGAGATTTTAAAGATATTTTATCAAAGAAAAATAAATTGACTAACTTCATTTATAAAATAAGTCTAGGATATTTGCTTTTGCTGTAATGATGAGAACTGCACACTGTAAGTCAAACCTCAAATTCAACCATGATTTCCAACCTCTAGGTGGAAACAACCTATTGTACATCGATCCTGAGTATTTTCCTGTACAAGACAATAGTCACCTTTCTCAGAGACCTCTAGTTCTTAACAGGTCATAGATTAAAATACTATCGACTACAGAAATGAAGAACATCTAAAATCAGATGTCAAATGGTACTCTCAGGTTAGCCATCCCACAATATCTTTTCAATACAGTGAACCAACAATTGCTCATCTATGGAAAAGAAATCTAGACCAGCAAGCCAAAAGGGGCCAGATTCTGCAATGTGTCGTGACATCTGCCAGCCACCCTTAATCTGATGTTAAATTACTCAAGAGTGATACAACCACACTTGAACTGATAGATGTTAACACCCCTCACCCCTTGGCAGAACTCCCCTCACAAATCATAGAATCACAGAATGGTTTGGGTTGGAAGATCATCCAGTTCCAACCCCCCTGCCATCAGCAGGGACACCTTCCACCAGACCAGGTTGCTCAAAGCCTCATCCAACCTGGCCTTGAACACTTCCAGGAAGGAGCAGCCACAGCTTCTCTGGGCAACCTGGGCCAGTGTCTCACCACCCTCTCAGTAAAGAATTTCTTCCTAATGTCTAATCTAAACCTGGCAGAATTGTAGCTCTCTGTGATGGTAAATAACAGATTCAAATTCAAAATGAGATGCATAGTATAGACTTGATGGGTTTTTTTCCACATTTTGCAAATACCAGATTAAAATCTCCATGCAGAGTCATCATTGAGGATGATTAACTTGACAAGAAATTAAATTTTAAACAACCTGAAAACAAAGGAATTATTCTAGAATTAAGACACAACTACATATATTTTTTATATATAAATGTGTATGTTTAGGCATATCTTATGCCTATATGTAAGACATAAATACATACATGCATGTATACAAACAAAATCCTAGCAGAAAAATCAAAATTCAGAATAGGAACCAAACCCAAAAGGATCTAAAGCTAAAGCTTGCAAACACCAGTCTTTGTGACTCACCTCCTGGGGTATGTTCCATGCCATATAGACATGGCTCTTAAATTCATCCATCCAGACTTCAGCCACCCTTAGCGCGTTTCTCCGGACATGAGCAGTTAGATCTTCTGTGTATGGTTTATGTGCTCTTTCAATGTGGGCAATCCTGGAACAGGGTAGAACCTCAACACTTCCTCCACATTGCCATACCTAGGAGAAAAAAAAGCCATTCTGCTAGTGAGAGCTCCCTACACCACTGCTGTCCTTTAGTAAATACACAGAAATTATTTTATTTCTATGCTTGTCATTGTTACAAAGAAGAATAACTAATGAAGACTTCTTTGACTCTACAGTTTTGGGTTTGGTTTGTTGTTTTTTTTTCAGACAGTTGTGAGAAGAGAGAGTTATTACCTTACCATGAATTATTACTACTACTTAACCTTATTACAGAGTTATTACATTACCAGTAGCCTCTCATCGCAATCGTCCTGGATCAATTTAGCTATTCTCAAAATTATTAATAAAATAATTTGTAGGGCATCCAAAACAGTAACATCTGGGTTCGAGTTTTAATGCCTTGCAGGTATTTCTCTAGGATTGTGCACAGTCCCTCTCAATGCACACACGCACTATTCAGAATCTAGGCAGCCCTACATAAAACAGCCAATCGACTTTCTAAGATCTCTGAAGTTTCAGGTTCTAGGAAGACTAGGAATATAAATGCATTTTCTGCTTTGCTTTAAACATAGCTCAGAAAGGACTAGTTTTATTTATTTTGAGGAGTTACAAAGACTAAGATTGCCTAGTGAAAATGTTCTATGAAGAATTTCAACACACACTACTTTTATAAATTAGAATACATTTCTAATGTAGGTTACTGTACCTGCTCAAGTGCGTTTCAGTTTTGCTCAGTGCCATAGTTGAGCTAATGTCCACAGTGTTAATCCTGAGTATTGCATTCATTTCTGATTTTCTCTTTTTCTCCTTTCAACAAAAGAGAAAACCACTTTGGCAGTCTTATCAGTCAGGGAAGTACCTGAATTATTTTATGTAGAAGCTCTTTTTCTGTGTATTTTGTAGTATGTAAACTTCCTAACAAGATCAAGGCCAACAAAAGAGAAAACCACTTTGGCAGTCTTAACAGTCAGGGAAGTACCTGAATTATTTTACGTAGAAGCTCTTTTTCTGTGTATTTTGTATTATGTAAACTTCCTAACAAGATCAAGGTAGCCCATTCATAATGGCTGAGTAGATGTTGCTCACTGAAAACCCAGATGTACTCTAACTGTTTGATCCTTTGCTGAACAAGTATCTCAGTGTCCCAGAAGCAGGTGTACTCACTGAGAAGTGACAGAATTTGCCTTATGATACTGCTAGCAGAGATTTCTGAGGCTTAGTATCCCATACCAAGAAAGCAAGAAATGAGAGCAAGGGTGTTCCTTCCTCATAGAGCTTATCCAGGAGAGAGCATATTCTGGTCTCCCTCCCAGTGGCCAGGGATGTGGGTTGGCAGAACATCATGTTCTGGAGCTGATCTTGGACCCCTCAGGTCTGTCCACCCTATAGGCATATGCTCTACTAAGGAAGCACTTTGTTCAGTCATTCATTTTATATATTTAGACATCTGGCTTGAATACAGTGTTTAGGCATTTGGCAGCTCCCGAGACCAGAACATGTGGCATGGATTCAGAATGTTTACAAAGCCTTTTCTGAACTGGTGCCTAATTGCATTCAGCATATGCTGGGAAAAGAGATAGAGCCTTGGTTTTCAGAGCTCTCTGGAAGATAAGCTACCCCAAGAACTTACTGTACAGTCAAGAAGGGAGCTGAAAAGACTTCAGTATGTCTCTGTGTCCAGAACTTGGAAAACCGTAAGAGTACATAAACATAACCATTACCAACATCAGGGCAAAACTAAGATGATCGTAAATATTTAAAAATAAATGGGCAATTGATCTGGCACAAGAATAAACAATCTGGAAACAGCATTTGTGTCCCATCTTTCTAAATATCAACAAAGTGGGCAATCCAGTTTAACGATCTAACAAAAATAATAGTTTGTCAAACATTTAATTCTGACTGGTTCAGCTACATTTCCTAATAAAGATTAAATATGAAGTATCATCAGGTTTTGCTCGCACAATGCCTGTTCTCTGTACACCACTGACATCCAGCTATAAATTGTTTCAGAGTTACTCACTGTAGACTGTCTAAATTAGTATCATAAAAGACAAGGAAGATGTAGAGATGGTCATAACTTAGCCTAGGACAAGACACTTCACATACCACGTGCACTGCCTCCTCTGCCTTGCCTTTGCTCATTTTAACTAGGGGTGGCCTTGATCCAAGTCCAACATATGAACAACAAATCTTTTGTGGGATTTTCAGAGTTAGGTCTGAATGCCATCTCAACAACAAGCTGAGACAAAAATTCATGGTCTATAATAAGCCAAATTTCTAGGATCTGAAAATTTGAAGAGCAGACTCATCTGTAATTTCAGTACTGATTCAGTAGTCAGTAAAATCTAATTTGACTTTATAATGAAGTCATATGTGTTTTCAAAAAACATCCTGAGATGACAAAGTCTTTAATACAGTTTGTAAATAACAATTACCCCCTACCTGAATAAACACCAATTAATCAAATCTAGTGGCCACTCCTTTCTCTCAGACACTGCCAATCTTTGTTCTATTTCAAAAGACTAATTACATACTCTGCAAGAACCACAGATTCACTTAAAACTTAATGCTGAGAGGCAGCTGTCAATACAGATGCTGACAGACCAGGTGGGTTGTATTAAACAGCTTCAGAAACAAATCCTGTTATTTCTAAGCAAAAATCTCCTGCAATCCTTGAAAATGTGATTAGCATGCACCCAAACTGGACTAGAGATACATGCTAATTGTTTCCATATATCAAGATGAATACAAGTTCTTTAATAAATGGCTTTTTAAAGAGGAAGACACGAGAAACACATGTGATCTGAAGATACGGGAATTGTAAGTTAGTGCGTACAGATCTTGCAGCTACAGCACTAAACAGGTAGCACTACCCTAGCTGTAGGCCATGAAGCCTTGCAGAGCACTCGCAGAGCAAAATATTTTGCAGATGCAATACTTCATAAGGGCAGAAAGCACAACCCTGACTTCCATAGATGGTTACAACTAGGACAAGCCATCGTACCTTTCTCTCCCACAAGAGTTCTTTGCCCACAGGATTACAGTGTGATGAGAAAGCTCTTTTCTCCAAACATTTCATTGCACTTAGGGAGTGGGTCAGTTGGGGGAAAAAAAACCAACGCAGGGATATGTTAAAGTGGGATTTTTCAAATGGCATGAAACTCCTAGAATCTCAAAGGATTCTGGATTCCCAGCTTCCCAAAACATGTGCAAAATTGCCAGCCAAGGAATGAAGGCTTTGCTAGTCATACACTAAATATTAAACACTATACTGAACAGGATATGTGAATACTAAACAACATCACATGATAAACTGACTGCTACAGAAAGCATTAGGGTTTTGTCAGTCTCCCCGATTATATTTGAAGGGAATTTCTTGAAGCTACATCAAGAACATCCATCCACTCTTTCTTTCTTCCTTAGACCAACTCTCCACTTGAATCTGACCACTTCTAGCTCCCTCATCTCCTTTACTCGTGTACACAACTCCATGGTACTCCAACCATTGTGTTGGAGCCATTGTGATGGTCAGATGGTTTTTCAAGACATCTTGAAAAGGTATAAATCTCACATCAAAAGTGCATAGGAGAGACTTATTAATTACTCTAAACCAACACATTTTGGTCAAAGACAATTTTAAGTTGCCCTTTTTTTAAATTAATATTTTAATACTAA
Source organism: Antrostomus carolinensis (assembly GCF_000700745.2). Taxonomy (NCBI): domain Eukaryota; kingdom Metazoa; phylum Chordata; class Aves; order Caprimulgiformes; family Caprimulgidae; genus Antrostomus; species Antrostomus carolinensis. The sequence goes on along the minus strand of NW_010325275.1, from coordinate 148,122 downwards.
GAAACATATTTTCTTAAAGACTCAGCTCAGAGGGAAGTTCGAAGCCTTTTAGAGTGGTCTGTTCTTCATCTAATAAAATTCCTGTAGACAAAAGACTGTCTTTATAGTTAAGAAACAATAACAGCAATTGAGGGGTCAATTCCTCACACCTTCACGTTTGCCCTGTGAATTTCACAGCTATTTTTTCTGTTGTCATTATTAATCTGTATATCGGCTTTAGCCATACTGAACAGCAACTTTCCAGTTCTCCACCACTGTTATTTTATGTGATGGCTATAAATAAACACAAAGGTTTTAAATCAGTGACGCTTTTCCAA
>NW_010325275.1:97782-147751 GCF_000700745.2 Antrostomus carolinensis | reverse complement strand
AGCCTAAAGATTAAGAGCTTCAAAGTATTTTTTTAACCACGGAATGGTTTGAAGTAAAATGTTATATCTCTGAGCATAATGTCGCCAAAATCAGTAATACTTAATGACAAATCTCCTCATACAAATTGCAAGGAAGAAACTTGATGAATTTCCTGTACTATGGTTAAAAGGAAATACAGCGCCTTTTCCTGTTGCTCATGAAGATGTTTTACCTATGGTAGCAAGAGGTGGAAATTACTAGCAACAGTCTCAATTTCCTGCCAAATCCCTAAACATACATATACACTTGTTAAAAACAACGTATGTTCCATCATTGTGATACAATCAATAGCAATTGCTCAGCAAAAAGTTTGCTTTTCTTTGGAAGAATTTGTTGAGGTTCTGGTCCTGCCGGTTCACTTTGCAAAAACAGTCTTTTAGAAAAAGAAAACATCCAACTGGAGTTTCCCTTCCAAAGAGCTCTCAGAATCCACTTCAGTGTGCTTTCAATGCTCCCTTCCAAGAGGACTTTAGAAAGGGCTCTTTATTCTTTGATTTCTTGAGGAGGTTCATGTATTTGGCATAGGCCCAAGAAGGGCTTAGAGGGCTTCCTCTTCTTGAAAAGGTTCCTTCATTACTAGCAAAAGGTAGTAAAATTCCATAAAAAATTTCAAGCTATAAAGGGACAGCAGCAGTACCAAGGCAACGTCTAACACTTAATGAAAGCTGAAAGACTAAAATCAGCAAAGCCTATGACCTAAACGAAGCAAAGCAAGTGGGAGATGATAGGAACATTAAACCAATACAGAGAATCTATTTGGAAAAACAAAACAAAACAAAAACCAACAAAGGAGGAGGTGGGAAATCTCTCTCCCTTTTAAATCTTCAGTTGTTATGATGTAGAGAATTTGTCTAAGCACTTTTTACTGTTATTTCGCTGTAGGTATATTTACATGCAAGCGATAATTGGGAGGGCTGGCTCCGGAGCAGCTGCCCTCAGCAACTGAGTGCTAGTTTCCATTACATCGCGTTTAAATCCCCAAATTGCACTCTGCTGAAGGGGCAAAGGACCAAAGCAGCAGGCAGACCAAGTGGGGCAGCTACAGAAGCAGTTACAGAGCCAACAGCTCCCTGAGGCATTTTGCGAAGGTGCAAGCCCTAAGCCCCTGTGCTGTCACCCCTCACTCACTCCCACCAGAGCAATGCAGCAGTGACAGCAACTGCACAGCCCTCAGCGTGCAGCAGAGACGAGTGACTCAGCCTTAGAAATGTCTACAGCAATCTGGCCACTGATTTTTAGTGCAAATTCTGTTCACATATGGAAAACCCGTTTCACTAGACAAAACTTCTCAATTTCTGTTTAGTTTTATCCTTAAATTCACATCCTTTAGTAAATCCTTTTCAATTGCATTTAAACATATTTGAATTTGCATATTTAATCAAAACAATTACAACTCTGAAGCAGATTCCTCTCTCAAATATTTAATTTATATTTCATTATAAAATCACATAACACTTCATTAAAAGTGTTTCTTTTTATCTCTTTAATCACTGAGTGTTCTTTTAATGATGTGGAAGCTTAATCTAATAAAAAAGTAAAACCTACATGATGCCGAGCAGTTTATTAGCATGGATTGCATTCATTAAATTTACACAGATCATGCAGTTTCTCCAAGAACTGATGTGACCTTGTTTCAAACCATCGTTTCATTTGGACTGCAAACAAAACTTTTTAATAATTAAGTGAATTCTCAAAAAGCTGAAGCAATTTTTAGCTTCTGTGAAGTCTGCAAATGACAAAATTAGATGAGCTCATTAAAGATGCCCTGAAGATTAAAAAAACAGTCAGTGTGAATTAATTACTACCGTGGATACAAACAAATAGTCACCAACATCTTTAAAATATATTTTGGGGAACAATTTAATGCAAAAAGTATTTATGAATCACATTAACACCTTTGTCCATTCATCATTTAGTCATAATCAATAATGAGATTGATGCTTTACAGACAAGTATGAATAAACTATTTTTACTCAATACTATGAGCGAAGTCTGTGATCATTTTGAGTCTGCATTTTTATTTTGGTATCTTGACAGGTGACTTCAGAAAGAACAGGGAGAATGGTCAGATGCAAAGATCAATGAACTCCATGTTCATGTTTTCAGTAGCAATCAGCAGGTTTTGGATCACACCCTGAAAGTTTCTGGATTGTCATGTACATTTGGGTATCTGTCTCTATAAACCCTAGAAACTATAGTCAATGGATGAAGTATGTTAATCTTTATTTAGGTCATATCTCCACTGAAGTCAGATAATCTTCACTAAATAATTGCAGTAGTGACAATAAGTACTGATGGATTTGGCTAACATTCCCCAAATTCAGCAAGAAAACATGCACAGCTTTGCTTATTCCACTGGTCTCTAACAGCTTCCTCTCACTGAAGCAGTCTGCCCAAACAGTAGAATAAAACACAGTGTCCTGGCCCGAGTCACATCAACTCAGGATTAGAAAAATTAGAATATAGGCGGACATGAAGAGAAAGAAAATACACTGCTTACTGAAGGTGTGATTCTGGTTTACTCCTTGCTTCTAGATGCTGAATGGGCTGGAAAAAGAGAATCATGTCACTGGCATGTACCTCTGCAGGGTGGGAAATAAGGGTGTAACTTAATGTCAAGGGGTGACTGCCTATAGTCACAGCTCAGAACAGTATGCACAGAAATTGGAGACTGAAGAGAGAGATTTTAAAAATTACTTCATCTCTTACTGAAGCCCTGTGGGGTTTTAAAAAAATTATTCTATTTCTCATCATCATACAAGTCTGTTATACTTTCAAATAAACTTATCTATTTGTGTGTGCAAATAGCTTTTTTCCATAATCAAGTTGATAATTTTAACGTGAAACTTTAAGCAACCTACAACCGCCCCCATTCTAAAAGACTTTTAAAAAGAAATAAAAGGATTTAACATAACTAGAGCTGCTCTCTATTTTTAAAATGTAAATTATCACTGAAATCTTACTTTTGAAGTCATCATTAATTGCCTCATAGGCCTCATTTTACATTAATTGTGCCTTTATAAAATACTCATTAAAAAAGTAATACAGTTATAGATTCTTCCTATATTAAATTGTCAGTAGTTTTCTTCCCCTTTTAGCTAATTGCTTCATTATGTACTTTTTTAATTGTTTTGTTTTTTTTTTTAATTTTGCACATATCTTCAGGAGCTGTGAAACTTTTACAACGTATTGTTCAACTATGTATATTGTGTTGCTGGTTTACAATTGCAGGAACTACTCTATGCCTTGTGTTACTAGGAGATAACACGCTTCAAGGGTTACTGAAAGCATAAGGCTTCATTCAGTTCTTTTTCAAATGTGTCTATCTCATTGCTAGGCACAGCAAAGAACTGATACATAATTCACTACATTGCCAAGTTTAAGTCATGAATAGGAAGTAAAATAAATTACTTTTCATCTTAAAAGGAAAAAAAAAAAAAGCAGAAAACTGAATAAGCAGATCACCACTGGTTTAGTATTCACGAAGCAACTTACTGCACTGCCCATCTTTTGTTTTTACCTTTTTCTCCCTTACCACAGCTGTACGTAGCTTGATACGTCTTGTTAATCTTGCACTAATACTAAAGACTTGACTAGTACCAGAAGACCAAATTAAGGATAGAATAGAATAGAAAAGAAGAGAACAGAACAGAATGGAGTATTTTCAGTTGGAAGGGACCTACAACAGTCATCTAGTCCAACTGCCTGACCACTCCAGGGCTGACCAAAAGTTAAAGCATGGTATTAAGGGCATTGTCCAAACGCCTCCTAAACACTGACAGGCTTGGAGTGTCAACCACCTCTCTAGGAAACCTGTTCCACTGTTTGACCACCCTCTTGGTAAAGAAATGCTTCCTAATATCCAGTCTAAAGCTCCCCTGGCGCAGCTTTGAACCATTCCCACACATTCTGTCACTGGATACCAGGGAGATCAGCACCTCCCTCCCAAAATCCCCTCCTCAGGAAGCTGTTGAGAGCAATGAGGTCACCCCTCAGCCTCCCTGTCTCCAAACAAGACAAGTCCAAAGTCCTTGGTTGCCCCTGACAGCACATTCCTTCCAGCCCTTTCACCAGCTTTGTTGCCCGCCTCTGGATATATTCAAGGACCTGCACATCCCGCTTAAGTTGTGAGGCCCAGAACTGCCCGCAGTGCTCAAGGTGAGGCCACACCAACATGGGACAATCACTTCTTTTGACTGGCTGGCTGTGCTGCGTTTGATGCACCCAGGACATCATTTGCCCTCTGGGCTGCTAGGGCACACTGCTGGCTCACACTGAGCCTGCTGTCAGCCAGCACCCCCTGGCTCCTTTCTGCAGGGCTGCTCTACAGCCACTCCTCTCCCCATTTCTACTTGTGCCTGGCATTACTCCATCCTAGGTGCAGAATCTGGCATTTTCACCTGTTAAATTTCATCCCATTAATCACAGCCCCATGCTCCAGTCTATCTAGATCTCCCTGCAAGGCCTCTTGTCCCTCAAGAGAGTCAACAGCACCTCCCAGCTTGGTATCATTGCAAATTTGCTAATGGTGTGTTCAAATCCTGTGTCCAGATCCTTGATAAATATATGGAACAGAACTGGCCCTAGAATTAAACCCTGTGGAACACCACTGGTGACTGGTTGCCAGCCAGATGTAGCCCCATTCACTACAACACTTTGAGCTCTACCTTTCAGCCAGTTCTTCACCCAGCGCACCATGAACCCACGCATCCCACAGCCGGACAAGAGGTCCAGAAGGATGCTGTGAGGGACAGTATCAAAAGCCTTACTAAAATCCAGACAAACTATATCCACCGCCTTCTACTAAGTGGGTGACCTCATTGCAGAAGGATATCGAATTAGCTAAATGGGACTTTCACTTTGTGAACCCATGTTGACTGTGCCTGATGATTGCATTATTCTTTAAATTCCTTTCAGTAGTACCCAGTATAACCTTCTCCATAATTTTTCCAGGAACTGAGGTTAGACTAACAGGTCTGTAGTTTCCTGGGTCTTCCCTCATGTCCTTCTTGTAAATGGGAGTAACACTGGCTAGCTTCCAGTCAGCAGGGACCTCCTCAGAGCCCCAAGACCTTTGGTATATGATCAAGATCATTTCTAGACTGAACTCTGCAAGAAAAATGTGTAAAGATCAACCAAATGTTGCTTAAAAGAAGTAGCCAGTGCTCTCTTCTTAATTCACAAGATGGATAAAAATAAAAGACATCTCTATTTAAAGTTTTAACATCAAGTTAAAGAGAAATCACTACCTTAAAAAGCAGTATTTAAATGTTATCTAAAAGTAGCAGCTAAGGATATTATTTCTTCTATACTTCTCAGCCTTTCCCCTTTGCACATCATCAACCTAATGCTCTTGAACAGCACCTGTGATCATACACTAAAGATTTTTTCTGTAGAGCAAATCATTCCCTAGTGGGAAGGGCTATGGCCTACTTATTAAAATCAGTTAAAAACACGGTTTTAAGATGACAGCAAGTGACAGTAGCTGAAAGTGCAAGAATGGGGGATGTCTAAATTCATTTTCCTGAAGGGAATTTAGGGAAGATCTACATTGCTCAGTGGAGTGCCATGAAAAGGAACCTGTCAGCACGGACAAAAAGGGAAGCTCTGCATACGTGACACATCCTGCTGCTCACTGTCCATGCAAACAGTTCCACAATACAGCAACTTGGTGAAAAAGCCCCTCACTTTCTCTGTTCCCTCCCAGTCGTTTCTATCTCTTGGCTCAAGAGCCTCTCAATTTTCCTAACACAACAGTTTGTGAGGCAGTATGGTAAATCACAAACTGATTAACATTAAAGTTAATCCCGCAGTTTAAAAAAAAAGTTAGAATGTAAAGGTTTACTTCTGAACTGGAGGTGTTCAGAGACAGTGGGCATGGAACAGCCATTTAGACAACTGTGCTGGCAGAGCCAATGCACTGCTCTGCTGCGAGAGGAGAACAGGAGGAAGGCAAGGAGAAGGAGAAAATGTAAACCAGCATACCTGTTTATGCCTAGGTGTTGTGTAACATGTGCAAAGGCTTTCCTTAATAAAAACAGACATCTATTTACATGTAATTTATTCACTATTTCATAGAATTCATAGCCTGTATTTCAAACATGGACAGATAAAATTGCTGGAAACTTCTAGAGAAAGAGGAAAAAGTCCAAAATGTTTACAGATAAATATGGAGATTTGGGGGCAAATGTAACTATCTGCACTTGCTTGTGATTATCAAGAACCACCCTCTTGCAAGAGCTTATTATAAGAAACAGATCTCAGATGAGAAACAACTGACATAAACAAATACTTTGGACTGGAAATGACTGGACATGTAAGCCAGCAACGGCTTCTATGCACCATATGAGAGAGACTGGGTTAACTACTCATAAAGAATCATGATCCCAGAAGCTGGTGTGGGGGAAGGTTAAAAAAGAAAAAGAAAAAAAGACAGATAGTTAAAGCCAAAAGCACCTTCAAAAAATGCAACACCCCACTCCAAAACAAACAAACAAACAAGGAAGTCACCTCTGGAATTTAGGAAAAAATAGATCAGGGAGAAGCATGACAGACTTCACACCTGCTTGCTCTATCCTGTTGTACAGACAATGCCCCAAAGAACACTGGGACTATTTTCTGGTCAAATAACTCATTTCTGTATCTCTGTTCATAAAACTGCATTCCTCTAGTTCTACACCAACAGAAAAGCATCAGCTTTGCACAAGTTCTATAGACAAACCACCAGACTAAGAAGAAATGAAGCGGATATATTTATTATAAAGTCATTTTATTGCAAATAGAACTAATTACACTATGGCAATATACTGTATAAAAGTAGTGTGCCATACTCAGTCTGAACTATAAATGCAATTTTCCTCCTGTGTCAGCTGATGTAAAGTCCTGATTTATTGTTTAGCAGGAGAAAGATCCATTCCTTTTCCCTTAAAGAGCTCTTTCCTTCTAACAAAATTTCCTCTTAGCCATTTAGCAGGGCCATTATATCCCTTTGAACACAAATTCCTCTGCAACCGCAAAGTCTTTGTGACATACATAATTACATCAAAGCCTGGGCTTACATTCCCTTGACTCTGATGACGACTCAGTCTGTGACCTGAAGCAAACCGTGGAATATTTGTTCAGGCATCCCTAAAAGTGGTGCAAACAACTTTGTTGTAACAGATATTCAGAAGCTTTACCAAACATGTAGGCTGCTTTAAAAGACAAAATGATTGCTACAGGCTTGCTCTTGATAGAAAGTCTTACGCTGACTTCAGCAGGGATTGGAATGGGCCTTTAAGAAGCCTACTGAAAACTAGACTGGAACCACCTAATGCAGGATCTAATTGATTGCAATGGATTTGCAGCAAGTACAACCCAGAAGCAAAGCCAAAATAACAGTGAGAAATGCCAGCCTTGCACTCACATTTTGTTTCTGCTATAAGGCAGTTACCAACATCGTTCCTATTTGGTCTCATGGATAAGCAATCTGATTCCAGTTTGCCCTCCAAATCCAATCCGGTACCTTAAAAGCACACTGAAGTCCATTCAGTTGGGAATGATTGAACATAAACCAAAACGACACATTACTCATCCTAACGTAAATTTCAGAATATGATTCTGGGTCACAGTAAACGAATCTTTCAAAAATCCCAGATAAAGTGACTGAACTGCTCAAAAAGGATGCTGTCGAGTTTTGCATCAACCAGCCTGCCTTAATATTCTTATGGGGCAAAGAAATAGCTTTGCAAGAAAATATTTGCTTAAGGAGAAAATTCAGCATTGCTTCCAAGATTCAAATTGCATTCACATTCTGTACTCACCTGTCAGCTTCTAGCTCAAGGCAACAGAACTCTATTAATATTTATTTAATAATATATTTTAAATATTTTTTAAAAGTTATTACAAAGCCACAGACAAGGATAAAAATCTTGGAGAAGTTAAAATAATACACCAAATTGGAGATGAATAGAGCTGAGTAGAGAAACTAATTCATCAAAGCAAGAGAATAATCCTCCAAACAAAGACCTATTTTCTGTGGCTTGTTACTGTTTACCAACAATGGATACTTCAGATACAGTTTCCAATAGCTGGGGATTTTCTTGCACTCATGTAACACAAGTAACTAGATAGCTGTGCAGATGATGGGGTGACAGAAATACCTCCTAGGAGAGGATACTGGGATAAGTCTCCATTTCATTGGGGTCTAATTCCTGTCCTTGCACAGTGAAAACCCCATCAGTTGAGCTGAAAACAAACCATTTCAGGATCTTAGAAGACACAGTAATGGTTTCTCCTTTATAATGGAAAGAAATCCTAAATAGCTAGAAGTTGCTTCTCGGAAGCATCTCAGCTGGGAGATGAAATCTTACCTCACACCACTGAAGATGCAGCTGCTAACAAAGCAAATGGAGAACAAGGCTTTGACTCTGTGCATGGGCACAGAGAGCGATTTACCCAGTCCTGTCATCGCATGATGCTGCAGCTGGTCTGCTTATCGGTTGGCTCACAGCACTGTTACACAGTAGTGTCACATAGTAGTAATACACAGTAGTGTTACATCCTCTGGAACAAAATTAGTAATTTAAGGACATGGGACCATGCTCTGCTTAGTGTGCTTAAGATAAACAGGTAGCTCAAATGATCCTAACTCTTGCTGTCTGTAGTTGAAAGTAACCTCTCCTGTTCCTGCAGATGCTTGCTCTTACATGCTTGTGCATACAATTCCCCAATGAAAGAACTGACTTCCAGTGCCTAAATACTACAAAGAATGGGAACAGGCTATGTGAAATTTAATTAGAAACATAAGCCATGAAAAAAATTAAGGAAATTTCACTAGGCATCAACTCCATTATATCAGGGAATTTGACACACAACATCCTACTTTCAGCTAGCCTGCATACCAGGCCAGTTTGGGCTCATGGTGTCTGCTTCTCCCTCCCTACGTGATAATGCATGTTACACAGAAGAATACTAGATGAAACTAGATACTTCTTAAAAAAGGAAAATGGCAAGGAAAGATGAAGCACAGTGAGCAATCTGTAGTCATGGATTGGAGTGCATAATTTTAAAACATAAACATTATTTATTGCACTGATACTGTAATTATAATGTAGTTTTTGTAGAACACTTTCCATCTTTATTAAGTGATTCATCATAGGTCTTGCAGTTGAAAGGTACACAAGTAATCTAGAGATGACTATTTGGTGCTGCAGAGATGAAAATGTAGTTCAACAGCAGAAACAGACCATCTGGTTTGCTGAACAGTTTTCCATGTAGCCCTATCCTAAGGAAACGAAAGGCAGCCCCTGGGACTTGCACCTCTAGGGACAGGTGCTTAGGATGCACCCGAATGACACGGCCCCCCAAATAATGTGAGAGCACACTTGAAGCAGCCACCTGTATTCTTCCAAGATGTGGTGTATGGCCCCAGGTGTGCCCCAGAAGCAGGTGGCTGATGGAAGGGGCTTGCTTTTCAAGCTTAACATCTGTAAAAATAAAGTTGTGCTTCCCAGAAGTTCTAATATTGCACTTTACATTTATATTCATCCTGGTATTATCTGGGATATGCTCAGAATTGTGAGAAGAGTTGGCAATAAACTGCTGAAAAATCTGTTCATTACAGCGCAGTAATTTGTTTTGATATAGCCAGGAACACAGATCCAAGTCAGGATAAAGTCAGATGAGGCAGCATACATTATGCTACCTTGCACACTACAATCTGTTACAGATGAAAGTATTTTATGTAGGTCAGGCACTTCTTCCCTGGGGGGAGACAAAAAGCCATAAGGAAATCAGAACAGTGTTGGGCCTTATTCCAGTGATCCAGTCTACTTCGAAGTTTCAATTATGCGGCGATTTGAGTCTCTCTGGTCTTGTCTATCAAAGTACTCTTTCCAATCAACATCTGCAATGCTAAGTACAGTGGACTGGACAGCATATATCTCAGCGTGATGCAAAAGTAGATAAAACTCCTCGCACTCACAAGGAGACAATAGTTTCTCGATTGAAAAAAGAAAATAAAAATCTAAGTGACACTAATTTTCAACTTGTTGTAACACTGAGCTACAAAATCAGGTTTTGCGAACAGGAGGCGGCTCTCCGGCCCTAACAGTAAGCAGAATTGGATGATTAAAAGAAGCAGCCTTGCATTTCTCTCTCCCTTTCCTTAAAACTGTGCTCTAATGTCACTCAGAGGGCACCTGCACTTCAGTTTTGCTGCAGTAATACTTTATCTCTGACAGGGGGTACAAAAAGAACTTCAGGAACCCAGAAGTAGACATTAGTATCTTTTCCTGTATCTTACAGTCTCAGCAGAATTCTCTATTTTTAAAATAGATTTTTTTTTTTTTTTGCTCTTAAACAACAATATGCTTTTATTCTGGCAACTAAAAAGCACAAAATACAAGCTTCCACTAACACTTCATAGCAGAGTTCAGGATTTAATTTTATAACACACATAATACAATTTTTCTTTACCACTTATCTATTTAAGAATTTCTCTTGTATCAAAACCTGAGAGATTCTCAAACAGAACAGCACTGTATTTTCAGAATGGTATTAAGCTGTGAAGAGGCAGAGAAAGAAGTACACAAATCACACACAGTACTGCATTTAGTAAACAGATAAAGAGTGTGCAATGGAAGAATATGTGTGCACTTGTACAATTTATTAATATCCTAATTCCCTTCCAGAGGGAAGGCAGCATAAATGCCTGTATATTCCAGTTGCTTCATAGTGATTTTCCTTATTTAAATAAACCACGTAATCTAGAAAGGCTTTTCCCATTACGTCTGTGAGAAACTATCCTTCTTGAAATTCTAGCATTGTTACTTGAATGAAAGAATAATGCAAAATTCTGTATTCCTATCCTCGTCCCAGATAAATTATTTAAAAAGACAGGAGATTTTGCTCTTGCCCTTTCCCCCTGCACCCCTTCCCTCCTCAAACCCAACAATTTATACTATTACAGAGCTGTGGATCTCCTTTGCATGCCATCATCCATAATTTTTTTTCCCTGCAATAAGAAGCAAGTTGTATTTTAAATGTAAGCCACCAGTTCTGATTGGTTATGTTCCTTACCCTGATTCCAAGCTCCACATTTTCTCCTCCATACACTTCCATGCCTTCATCCAGTAAGCCAATCTCTTGGAAATATTCTCTATCTACTATGAAGCATCCAATCAATGCAGGACTTCTGGAAGAATAATACAGCAGCAACCAAAATTAGCAGATAGAATATGAACAATTTTGTTTTTCAGAAATAGATTATATTTATAATTGCTGGGTCAAATGGTACACCAAGACAGATTCTTAGGGAGGTGTTTGTCAAACAGATTTATCCATCTTTTCTTCTAATGTTCTTGATTTTATGGTGAAATAAGCACCACTGAAGGAAAACAGACTCAAAATGACTGGACATACATATTCACCAGAACAGGCAGGATTTCAGCACTAACAGTACAAGATCCAGGAGCTCCAACTTTGTTTCTGAGGCATCAGCCTTTCTAGCCTCTGTCCCTGCTACATCCTCCAGTTTCTTGTCTGTGATAATTAACAAGGATACCCAATGATGCACAGTCCTGTGTGTTTAGCCAGAAGCTAGGTTCATCTACAGCTAAGAAACCTAGTGTCTATAAGCTTATGTAAAAGATGTTCTTTCTTGAATAGGAATTTCCAGGTCAGGTTTTGCAATACAGAATCAAGAAATGTCTGCCCTTACCAGCATACTGTAACACTAGTCCACTGTCCTGAGCCAAATTTAAACAAGTCACATATCTTCACCAAATCAGTAAGCTCTATTTATGTCATGACCTGAATTAGGCAACTTTTATTATGCAGAGCCAATCTTAATAAGGTAAGAGTTCAGGTACAGAAAGTACAGTTTTACCTTTATGAGATGCAGTGGAGGAGAATATAGAGGAATTTAGCCTCTTCATTTTTCTCCTACCTTATAGTCCACAATGGCAAGAAATAAAAACGTTTTTTCTGATTGTTATGCTGGTGTCAGGAACTCTGGTAACAATGGGATATTAATTAGCAATACAGGGGAAATAATCCTGCATTTACTGGGAACATTCAAGCTGCAGTAAGTGTAGACATCTGCTTTCAAACAGATTATAGGATGTCTTAATTACAAATTGTACAGTTCTACAGAAATCTATACATTTATGCCTCTAACTTGAAGTGCTATAGTTCTCACTTTATAACAATGAAAGACTGTTTCTGATGTATTTATTAATGAAGAAAATAGCAGTTAACATCACTTCAAAATTATACTGCTTTCATGACAAAGTACTCTTGCTTTTGGTGTTGTTTTTATATTTGTCAGAGTATCTGCTTCCCTTTGTTATAATTCAAGAAGCATATTGGAGGCATGATAGAAGCCATCAATCAATACTTGTGGGGTTTTTTTGATCATTTTAATTATCCAGCACATGCATACAGCGTATTGCACTGAATAAAAGGTATCAGGGAAAGGGCTAGGGAACAAACTTATACATCCAATATTCATAGAGCACATTTATTCCACAATCCTCACACAGAACAGAGTTCTGAGGTAACAAGGAAAAGTAGATTTGCTCTTTATTCTGACTTTATACACTTTTAGTTTAAAAAGTCACCATAATTAATATAGAAGGTTTGCCTCTGCAGGACTTGGTAGAATATTTCAAAGCATTTTCATAATGTTCACAGAGTTCATTAACACTGAGAACCATTTCTAGTGATGTGGAAATTACCACCCCTTTTTACATATGTCTGTGGCAAACCTGTGAATTTTTATCTCCTACTTTCCAATTCTGAGTCCTGTTCTAGCGACCAGCATGTGGGTCAGGGCAGCTCAGAGTGTCTAAGGTGAAAGCTCGCAAAAAAAGCTGTCTGCCTGAAAAACAGAACTACTGGATGAAAGATACCTCTTACACTGACTGCATGGAAACTGATGGGTAGTGATGACCCACTCACACTGCCACTGCTATTTAAGGTTCTGCTCTGCAGCTGGTGAAAATCGTCTTCACATTTACTTTCTGCAGAGAGCTAGAGTATAGGTACGAATGACCTCCTTGGTATGAAAGCATAGCCAGGAGAATGGCCTGGAATCACAGCAGAGCTGCTGAGGGGATTCAGGGGCATTTACTCCTCCCCCGGAGACAAGGGTATTGTTCTGTACCAGCCCATCAATACTCTAGATGTGATAAGAAAGTACAGAGCTAGACTGTACCAAAGCAAGGATCTAATACAGTCTTCGCTCACACACTGTCAGTGGACCAGCATTAACTCTTAGGCCATAACACAGCTGTAAAGCTATGTGACAATATTATAAAGAATCCAACTGTCAGATCAGTTCTGTCCATATAATGTATTTGAGAAGAAAATCAGCAGACAAGGCATTTGGAGAAAGCAGTGTGGCTGAACATTCAAGACTACCATTTCACTTCAGCTATGTGTTTTGCCCCATGCTAATAACAAGAAAACCTATTTCAAAAGATCTACTGGATTCAACAGTTTTCTTGATGACTGAGTAGGGGTCAAGGACAAAAGCTGAAGAGGACAGCTCAAGGACAGTCAACATCTAATTTAACATTACAGTCAGTAAAACCTCTTACATAGCTGAGACCATTCACCATCTGTCATATTTAGATAGCATTGCCAGTGACACATTAATCTAGGTCATAGTTGCATGTTACCTTATTGGAGCAGTTGTGTTCTCCAGTTTCCACCATGACTTAGGAGGGTTCAGATATCGGCACCACAGCTCCCAGTCAAACCCCTGAGCTGAGAGGGGATACTCCTCTATTTCAAAATTATCATACTTAATGTTATCAAACGATGGAGAAATTACTCTTTTTCTGTTTTCTTTTATTCTAGTGAGCACTGGTTCTGCCCTAAGAAAAAAATAAATGTTAAGACTAGGTCAGCAGAAGCACAGCACTGATGGAAATAGCGGTTTATGCTCTATATTTGAGAAAGTGCAAAGTCTATAGTTGTTACCCGTGCAGAGCTCCCTTTGCTTTGAGATGGAGTTTTGACAGAGCAGGATCTGCCCCAAAATAACACATTGCAATATTTTATCTAGGGTGCCCTATTATTAACCTTGATGTTAGCTGGTGAATGGAGCAAAAGAGTATCTGCATATCGTACAGCATTTACACCCTTGCTACCAAATAACGATAACTTCAGGCTCTCAGCATTATCAAGGACATCAAGATCAGAATTAATAATAGATCTATCCTAGGGACAGAAGCTCCTGCCTTTTTACCATCTTTTTGACTCAAGAAGCAATAGAGATATTAAATCCAGACTGAACAAGTTAAAATACATGGTTGTAGTTACATGCTACTTTTGCACAGAGCAGCAACCTCAGTGCCAAAATGACACTTCTTTGTTTACACTGTAGAATATAAACATTCTATATGCAAGAGAAACTCCATTCAGGAATTTATAAACAGTGCTTGGAAAAGGACCCTTTGACAAAGAAGTTCAAGGAGACACATACCACCCCACATTGAATTCCACATGGGCATCAAAGAGAGCAACTACTGGTGCTGTGGCTGCCCTCCACCCGCTAACTCGAGATCGAATCAGCCCCTCTTGTTTGCTGTGTCTAACAACCTTGATGAAACCAGGCTTGTGGGCGTTCACTTCATCAACATACTTCTTTAGTTTCTCCTTGAGTTCTTCTGTGGAAAGAAAAGAATTAGATGTTAATAAAAAGTATCAGCTCGACAAGATGTAAAATCCTGTTTTTTCAGCAAAACAGAAGCCTTCACACATGGAAATAATGCCTTTAGATTTAGCTACTAAGAATTCTCAAATAGTCAGGTCTAAAAGGAAACAAACAAAAAGTAGAAGGATTATAAATTATATAGTAATAAAATTCCAGGTGTAATCATTTAGCTTACATGACTGACATGAGAAACCTGCCACTGTTTAATACTAACATGTCACAAAATAAAGCACTCAATCATAAAGTACCATAGCTACATTAGTGCATATTATGTTACTGTAGCAACAAACAAGATAACTATCTTATATTTCCAGAAAAATATGCCCAAGTATTATCCATGAACTTTCTTTACCAATATTTCAAGAGAAAAGAAGTATTATCAAAAAGAATTATTTTTCCATTTTTATTTCTAAACTTTGACAACTCTTTTCTATCTCTCGTAAAAAGTTCCATGACTTCTGCTCTCTTCTCAGCAGATCAAAGACCAGTAGAAGTACTGGAGCAGAATCATTCCCGATTAAAATATGATAAGTTTCAAATCAACAGCTATCATATCTCTGGTTTAAAGACAATTGCATGAGAAAATAAAATACATAGAGCTGAAATATGCTGTTCACTATTATTATTAACTGAAAACACTGTTCACTACAATTCCTTGTTAGCATTGCTATGTTCTATTTCTGTTATAGTACCACTCAGAATTCCCTTGGTGTTATTAAGTTCCCTTTCTTCCAGATCTCTTCAACAAATCCAGAAATGTCTTTGCTGTGATGCAGAATAATGCTCCTGTGGTTACAATGCTAAACTGGGTATCATCAAATCTGCACTAAAAGCTCAAGGCTGCCTAGCCCTTTCCATGAAATCTTCAGCAAGCCACTTAACTTCTCCATAATCAATTCCCCATCTGCAAAATGGGATCACCACACTTATTTCTTCTTTTCAGACTACTTGCATAAATGAACTCTGCAGGGAAGTGAGAGAATACCGAAGAATTGTGCTGATACTTACAGTTTTTCATAAAGAACAAGAATTTAAAAGAAACTATCTGATGACCCTGTCCACCACAGTACTTAAACTGCAGCTATATTTTAGGAATTGACTCAATATATTCCTGAAACTTTCCACATCACATTGTCAATATCTCTTCAAATTGTTTATCTATGACTGCATCACCTTGAATAAACAATATGCACAGCATAAAGCACTATGCTACTTTGTATTACATTTGCTGTATAAGGATCAATACACTTTTTTTCCTTTATAGTCAAAAAATAATACTCAGGTTATCTATCATGCCTGTGCAAAGCCATGTGTTCTTGTTGTTCATCCCTTAACACACTGAGATTTGTAGCAAGCACAAAACGATCAAACCAACCACTAGCTAACGGCACTTTAAATTCAAAAGAAGACATTTCTGTTACTGAAATTGTGCCCACCTAAAAATAGTGCAAAACAGCTCTCTATTCCCAAAATGTAACGTGGTGGAGGGTGAATATCAAAACATGAAGACCAAAGCTTTGTTCTCGGCGTAAGTGGCTGTTCATAGTTTTGCAATCCCAGGAAGCTTTATTTGCCACAACAATGTAGTATCACCACTGATGATACAATACAGAAAAGGAAAGCAGGTTCTCATCAAGGACCTGAAAATCAGTACCCTTGATAGAGTCACTGTTCTCTCAGTCACCTTCGTTTTTAGCAAGTGGGCTATTCTTGCTCTGTCATATACTTTTCCTAATGTGGACTGACTTTATAAGCTTGAGTAAACACAAAATCTTTTCCATAGCTAGGTGTAGTACAGAAATAGGTGGAAACAGAACAGAACCCAAATCTTGGCTTGCCATCAGCGTGACTTCACCTGCACATTATAGCTGTGACATTTACTAGGCAGTACATACTTCTAATTTCCTGGTTAGACTGCAGCTTTTTGCAAATGAAGCAGCCTGAAAGAGTCTCAGGAGAACCTGACAGGCTTGCTTGTGGTCAGTCAGTACAGAGGAACCCTTCCCTGGACTTCAATATCAGCCTCAGGAGGCAGAGGAAAGTGCTGCATTTTACCTAATCTTCAATATTGGCCCATAAGCAGTAACTTGCTCTGTAGCATGTCCACAGGAGACAAAGCAATATTTTTCAGTCAGGCATTTTCTGGCCTTTGTAATTTAAAACAGATTAGCATTGCTTTGCAAAGGCAGAGTGCTGAGCAGAGCATTATGTGCATCCTTTGTCTTACAAAACCTACTGGGCAGACTCTCCCAGAAGAAAAGATAAGTCTACTAAAAAAAAGTACCATTTTCACTCAGCCACAGGACACAGCAGACATGTAAATGAAGCTAAGAGTGTCACTGTTTTGGGAAGAACATTAAAGATGCCCTAGCAGGATACTTAAGTCAGTTTTTTTCATGCATTCTACATTTTCCTGAGTTTTAGGTGAGACATGTGAGTTCAATTGTCTTTGACAGTTTTAGAGCACCCTGCCCAACTGGACTGAATGATGGGACACTATCCCTAGAACTGATCATACACTTTGAGATGGCATTGATGGTCTTCAACAGTATATTTTTAACCCATGCTCTTTTTTTTTCCCCCCACTTCAGATACATTGCCTGAATAATAAAGTCTTTTTTACTAATTATTGTGCTTCACAGCTTTATGCCACCATAGGGAGAAGAAAGGGAATGAGCAAATGTGTCATCTTCAATACACTGTTGATTCAGTTTCTAATTATGGAAACAAACAGGTTTATAAAGATAGATGTGTTTGCCTTTCAGTGCAGAATCTCTCAAATAAGGACTCAATTTGACTAAGCTGAACGAGTATCTGCAACTGGAAAGAAAGAGCAGCCATATAGGGAACAGGAAAACGGTGCCAATCTGGCACTTGGAAATGTTCCCCTCTGCCACCTCTCTTTATATGGTACAGATGTCTGGAGAGCACAGCACACCCCTCCTTATAAATGTACAAAACAATTAATGAGCCATAATTATGTTTAACATTAACATATTTAAATTCTAATACTTCTAAGAGGTTGGTTGGTTGTTTTTTAACAAATCCACAAAGATTTCGTTTGTCAGGTTTCCCTACTCAGCACAACAAAGCAGTGCTAAAGAATTCATGCAACTTTGCCTTCTTAGGAAGGGGCAGGAGCAGAGTAGGATGGAGGCAGGGAGCATAAGGAGTCAGAAGACATCAGCCACCCCACAGCTACAGAGATTGTATTCAAAGGGATCATTAAAATCCCTTCACAAGTCATCTTGCTTTCAGGATATGGTCTGAGAGAATGGTGGGCTTGAGAGGGGCCCCGACAATGCCACTGCTCTCCTTGCACTACTGCAGCTGGTGTGAGTGGCCAGTCCCAGCTCAGAGGGGCCATCTGGACCACAGCCCTGACCCCTCTTCAAATGCTGTGGGGTTGTGGCAGGCCATTTAATATGGAAAAGATTTCTCACGTATGCCCCAGGGAGTCTCAGAAGGAAAACCATCTACAGATCATGCTCTTCATCCAGTCGCATGCAAGTGACCTACATTTTATATGCCCTCACCCTGCCTAAATTGGGAATTCACCAGGCTAGATGCTCAGTGATGTACAGTGCCTTAGCCCCTCACTGTAGTGTCCTCTGGCAGCTGTGGGTCTGTCCTCACACTTCAATTTTTAAAACTACTGATACAAATAGCGTTGTCATAAATAGTGAATTACTGCCTCGCATTCATAGAGAAGAAGCTTAAAAACCAGTCAATTAAGCCTCACTTCCAATAACTTTCATGCTTTAATGTACTCCCATCCTGAGTGCTTAAATGACTCCCCACATCTCGGAACAATTACATGTGTAAAGTCTGACATTCATGCTTTGCTGAGACAGATGCATTTTACTGACTTTTTAAAACTCTTCTTAGCTGCAAGTTTGTCAACAGAGCTAAAATAATAAATAAATACATAAATAAATAAGCTCTCTCATAACTTGATGCATTTTCTGAAGACTAAAAGCCCCTGCTGACTTTGGCACAGCAGAACACATGCTCGATGTTATTGCCATCTCTGCAAGCCTTGTGCTTTTACCTTTAGGGAAAAATTTATTTCCATGTCAAAGGCCCAGGAATTACCATGCCCCTCTTTAACCTTAGCACTTGGCATAAACATGGCTTCTTTCACTGTGAAGGGAAAGAAATTATTTTTCAATACTAAATGAGGTTTAACCTAACAATTGTCCTTCCTATGCCAGAAAGGATGTGGATTAACACGTTATATGAAAGGGGCAAAAACCTGTCAATTCATTATTTTTATGCTCTAGCATTGCGTGCTCAATGAGCTGCCTAGAAGGCACATTCTGGTCCCCACGTAAAGAACCATCTTGGATATTTTCTTGCTTCATAAAGGATACTTTTAAAGGAAAATCACGATAGCGGCTTCAGGAATAGAGCAGAGCTACTGCTTGTTTCAGAGCCAAGAGACCACTGGTCAGCTTGCTCCTGGCGAGGATCCCAGGGCTTTTCTGAACACCCTGTGCAGTAGGTCAGAATGGGATCCACTGTCTTGCACCACGGCAAACCAGCCAGCTGGCAGAGCACAAGTCAGTACAGCATGAGAGCTGCTGCCAGACTAGGAGCATCTCATCAGGTACATCTTGCTTCTGCACGAAAGGCAAGTAAATTGGCAAAAAGACAGAATTTGCACAAACTAATTAATTTTAAACCAAGATTTTTCCATCTTCTTTATCTGATTACTTGTGGCCCAAAGCCTTAGGAAGAGGAAACGCTACTTTTCCACTCTTCCAGTAACAATTTCATAGCCTTTAGAAAAACAGAATGTATTAACATAGCTAACTTACTTTCTGGCAAATAAAGGAAGTCTGTTACACCAGGTTTGCTGCACAAAACCCCGCTCTCTCCCTCTCAGTCGCTCTGTAAGCATACAGCCTGAGTTCATGCAATAACCTGAATTCACGGCAGCAGCTAGGCACCTAAGAAAAACTGTTTGCTGCACTTTATCTAATAGGCTTGTACATTGGATTATGTTACTTATTTCGTATGCAGCTCAGTGCTTCATAATTTTTGTTTTCCTTTCCTCTGGTCCTTTATCTTTCATGCTCAAGTGATCACCTCTCATCTCTGTGGCAGAAGCAGATAATTCCAAATGGAAAATATTTATAACCAGATAGAGGCATGTCATTTCTAATGCACATGTGTATACAGAATGTTTGCAACAGAGGGCAACAATGCACAAACAGATAATGAGGGCCTGCTGTGCACACGTATTTAATAACCTCATGTTATCTGATAACAGATAAACCACCCAAGGGAAATTACCAACATGATGCAAGGAATTGATTTGGACAGACTTCAAAAACAAAAAAAGCAGCATAGTCCTTTTTTCCTTCATTACTATACCCAACTTGTATTGTTGACAGAGATGCATAATCTAATCTCAGAAGTTCAGGCTATCCACATGTAAAGCCCGATAGCGTAATGAACTTTCACAGCCACAACCTTTGCATTCAGCAATCCAAAGTCTCAGCTGCTGTCAAACCTCTCCCGGTCTATTAAGATAAATGAGGCCTACAATAATTCATTCCAGCTCACACCTCAGACTACAAGCCAAGGATTTATTTAGTGTAGCACATGAACAGCACTGTTCTCCCACAATAAAGGCAGAAAAAAAATATACATTTCCTCTTTCAGCCCCTACACACAAATACACACTCTTCCAGCTGCCCAGGAGAATCTAGGACAGAGGACTGGGAAGCACACGTTGATTTCCAAGGGCTGGACGGGGGCTGCTTTCATCCCTTCTCAAGTCTTCTCACAAACATCATGTCTGTGCATGGAAAGAGCTTAGGTGGACACCTCACTGAACCCTCTCGCTGGTTGTAATGTCCTGGAAATCTGACAACACAAGAACCACATACCAGCAAATAACCTCACTTCAAAACAGTAATCAGTAAGCTAGCACACCTCCCAACACAACACAGGCTTTGCAGGAGAGCTCTGTCCCAGCAGCTATTCCTTGGACGATCTAACAGATACACTACTTGGGTTCATTTTATTTTTTTTTTTCTAAATGATGCATAGCTCCAATTCCAGCCACAAAAGTGGGATGCTACCTTCCTGATCATTAAGTCCTATCTAGAAATATTGCTGCATCTTAATAAATCCCAATAGTATGGAAAGAACAATAAAAAGAATCTTTTGGAAACTGTGGCAGCTGAACACCATGTTATGGAGGAGAGGGGTACCGGAGAAAGAAATATTACACCTGTTATCTTCTGTTAGTACTATACTCTTGTAGCAATGTCATTATAATAAGGGCTGTAAATCCCTTTTATTATTTATTATTGTTCAAAGACAGTACTCAGTTTCTGTCCCAGGGTGCATCTTGTCATAAGTATCACTGAGCCCACATTCTAGCAGCAGTGTGTCTCGCAACAGTTTTCAAAAGACAGAGATAAACTGAGATGCCAGATGAACCTGCAAGATCACACCAGAAGTTGCAGCAGAGGAAGACTAGAACCTGGGTCTCCCACATCCCAGAGCAGCACAGTAACCCTGCATGATTCCCCTGAAGCTGTGATTCTGCAGTTGGAGCCATGGCCCATATGGAGCCCAGAGAACTCTCTGCAGATGCAAGAGCTCATCCACATCACTGGGTCAGGATTAAGAGGCAGCTGATATACAGAGCTTTTGTCAATGCCAACAGAAATGCATCGCAACAAAGGAATTAAACACAGCCATCCCATTCCCTTACCAACAGGAGAGACTCACACGCTTACCCTGAGTACAGAGTAGAGCTTCCTAAAGGTAAGTGCTAACAGCAAGAGAGGAAAAGAACATAAATCCGCTCCCAGGTGAATATTCCTTCAAGCTCTTTAATGAATTTAAGCGTATGTGGCAAGGCAGGGCTAATAAAAAAAGCTCAAAATGTCTTTTCTGAGATTGCAAAATTCCCAAATTGGAAAGTTCAGAACTGACAATAAAAGCCAGTTGGGTGTGTGCATGCAAACACAAGCTAAAGTAGAAGAGAGACTTTCCAAGCATGCCAATAGTTACCAACTGCCATACAAACACCAAAGCAAGGGGAGAGAGCTGGTGATGTATTTCTTCATGGCAGTACCTGGAACCCTTCCAACAGAAAGGTGTTTAATTAATCAAAATATCTTCAAACACAGACCTGTAGTTATATAACCTTAATTGTTGCACTCAACTTCCCGACTGCTGGATGCTTGAATTACTCTCAGCAGGAGCACTATTCCACTCCAGTTTACAGGGTATGACTGCTTCCCATTGAGGGACTGTTACCGGATATGTTATTGCTACAATGATGTGATCACAACAATGGTTAAACCTGGTCAGGAACAAACACTATCACTGAAATCAGATATTCATATCATATCTGATGCAAGAACAACTTCTGATGTTTATTTGGATACAACAGTTTTAGAAAGGGGCTTCTCACAGAGTGAGAAGTACACAAGCACCAAGACCATGCAATAAAGATGACACAGTGAATGTATTATACTGCTGAAATAACCACCACCACCAAAACTCTAAATTCATAATTTCATTTCTTGGTGTTCCTGGATTAATTTGTAAAATGTTCTTTAAATGTTAAAGAGAAGTGCCTGAGAAATGCATTCTAGTCCCAGCTGGACAGCAGCTGCTTCCAGTAGTCCAAGTGGCTTTTTTTCTTTTTTAATATACAGTATTTAATTCTAATCTATTTCTTGGATGTCTATGGAACAGAAAAATCACTACTGAGAACAAGAAACCAAATGCCTGAACAGAGCCAGAGCAGACTGTATAAGAAAAACACAATCTGAAGAGCACATTAGAAATACTCTGTATTCTATAACAATAAGACACAGCAAGCTGCTTGCTGTACTGTAAACTTGATAAATAATAATGACCCCAAGAAACCGTGTGGCAGTTCATGTTATAGTGACAGATTCATAAGGAAAAGGAAACTGTCCATTAAAACACGATAGTCCAAGTGTAACTACTTTATTTTTGGAGTGGGTTCAGAGGAAATCAGTCACATACATTGCATTAAAAATGGAATATGCAAAGATGCAGTTAGAAATGCATGGAACAGAGCTGCTTATGTTCCTCTCTGGATGAAACCTCTCTCAACAGCAAGGAAGCTGAGAATGGGACTATAAAAGGAGGAGGAAACAAAGTAATCACAGAATACTTCTGGTTGGAAGAGACCTCTGCAATTGAAGCCTCGACTCAAAACAGGTTCAATTAAACAATATTAAATAACTTTCACCATTAATAGTTATTTAAATGAATGCCAGACAACATTAAAAGATTTGGGTTTAATAAATAGGACATAGCCTTGCATGCCACATTTTTTTTATTAAAATCTTACTTTATATCACAAATTATAATCCAACTTGGTAGTCACTGTATAGAATTACTTCCTTGAGAGTAAACCAGCAGCTAGCATGCACCAAACCTCATGATACTGTGAGAGCATCCTTGAGGGTCAGGTCAGCAATAACACTATCCTTTTGGGATCTCACTCTACAAATCAAACTGCAGTTAAGGAAAAAACCAAACCAAAACACCACCTTCTACGGTGCTTTTTTTTTAACCTGGTCCAAATGTAGAGTACGTAGAGTTACCAGTTTTTCTTTTGAATTAATGACTCTTACTCTACCAGACAGCTCTTACACATCAGATGCAAAATGTTCTGTTCATATTCCAGGTCAGAAAGACCAATTTCTTGACTACCTGTGATCATGTTGTATGTGACCTGCTATTATCTTCTCCTCTCACAAGGGGACTGCCACTTGCAGAAGAATGCAATACACCACAGCAACAGAGCACCCAGTATACCAAGGAGAAACTCAACCTGTCTGGGCAGGAGGGCTCTCTTCCACAGATGGGATTAGTTCACAAAAAGGACTGATTTTTACATCAGCAGAGCTGCATTCACACAAGATGTTTCTGTCAAGAGACAGAAGGACAAAAAAAAGTAAATTATACCAATATAAGCAATTTTTTTTTCATTATTCTAACAGCTAATACATTACTGGCAATGCAAACAAGAACAGATTGGGTAATACCACCTGCAAGTAAAAGTTTTACAGAGACCCCCCAGGAACCATCAGCCACTGCCCAGTAAGTCTAACTCAGAATGTGTCATACTTAGTGTTCATGTAGAAACCTACGCACACAGGTGTTTGTATCCAGGCCCTCCCCTACCACATTTTTCAGCCCGCTTCATTTTCTCAACAAATGCAGTAAAATTTAAATGTCTTCATGAAGAGCTCCCAGCATCATTTTTACTGACATTATTATTTTTTATACGCATTATAGTTCTGAATCCTGAAAACTATATAAAATATTGCTTGGGAATTTTAAGGTCTTTTCTGGGACACCTTTTTATGGAGGACTGTTAGCACTAAGTACTGTCTGTATCTTACTTAGCTAACCCTGACGTGGTCTGTAGCACTGCAAGCCCACTAGACTTCATTTACTATAGGGATTCAAAGGCATGAAACTATCACCTTCTATCCAATTCTTCCAGTATACTGTTTGACCTTTTATTGTGAGTAATGATTTTTTACAGACATGGGCTAATTTCCTTGAACTGGATTTTGATTTGCAATTTGATTTACAGTATATGCACATTTTTTAGAGCAGTTACTGCCTGACTTCTCAGATTTAAACCTTTTAGCATCTTCCAAAGAATGCTTCTTGTGCAGCTAAATTTCATAATGAAATTCCAAGATTAAATTATCTCCAACTACGAGCATTAAATTTCTACCTTGTCTGCATACTGCAATATGTTGTATTGAAAACCACTTGACAACTTCAGACTGGGTAATGATCTCATTTTCCTATATGGCATTCATGGTTAACATTAGAGAGTTATACAGTGATATTCTTCTTATTATGTCACAGGAGGAGACTGCTCCAGAAGCTAGTAAACTCAGAGTTATAATATCCAAATCTTTAAAATACTGAGCAGTATTTATTCCATAGAAATTTTGGTGATGTTTCCAAAGTTTAAAAAGCCTCAGACGTGGGTCTCTTAAAAAGCTGAATAGCAAAAAGCTCCTCCAGACATGACTCCTCCATCTGCAAGGGCTGTGAACCTTTTTACGCATATTCTCCATACACAATTCAAATGGATTGCAGAGCCTGACTGATTGTTTTCTTTCGTATACAGTGATCTCTGTTTAAAAGCACATCTCAGAAAAATCTGGTAATGTGGATACAGTCAATGTTTACCAACTATTTTGAATAATACAACATGAGAGATACTAAAGATATCTCTAGTTCTGCCTACTGGCACAGGAACATTCACAAGACGGTTAAGGGCTTTCAGAAGATCTGTTTTTTCCATATTTGTCTAAGCCTCACAGAAGTTTGAGGTCAGAAATTATTTATAGTAGAATAAAAATAAATCCACCAAATACAGAAAGAACTTTCTACTACTGGTTGCAACTTTTCCACCTTCCCTTCAACAGGAAGAAAGCTCCTGAGATATTTTTATGACAGTCAAAAACTGTAACAGGTTTCTTAGAATATTAAATCCCTGCCCTGAAAATCCACATGCTGACTAATCACTGAGTGTTTATGAACTGCACCTTAGAACTCTTCCATTTAACAACCCAAAATAGTTGGACAAATAGAGAATCAAATACTGCAGTACTGAATGGACTTCAAGAGACTGTCTGGTCCTTCTTCTTGCCCCAACAAAGAGGGAATGTTTCAATTAATCCCAACAGAAGCTTGTCTCATCTCTTTTTAGGTTTGCTCAGCAAATATTGTCCCATGCTCTTTATAGATGGATGAAATTAAGCATAAAGTAAAGACAAATATATTAACAGCACACATTAGTTTGTTGTCTGGCGTAGTTAAAAATCACAATACTCCAAACCTACAGTGATTAAATCTAGATATTTGTGTTTGAAACCATAAAAACAACTAGCTTCAGTCTAACTGCTTAGAAGAACCCCGAGCCACAAAACAAACAAATGGCAATTAAAGATCTAAAACTCCTTCTGCAACTCTCCACTGACAAGAATATTTTTTCGTCATAAATCTGAAGATCAAGAGGAACTCTTGGGTAAGAAGCTCTTTTGAACATTCATAAATAGTAACATATTTCAGACTGAAAATTCATTGTAGCAATTTTGCTTTTAGAGTTGGTATTTAGGTTCACCTTTTGATGGGGGAAATGGAACGACAGATAGCGGTATCTCCCATCGCCAAGATGGAAGATCTTTTTTTGAACAGAAGTTCACTGGAAAATGCAGGATCCTCCCACGAGCAATACTGAACAGTCACACCAGCAGCCTGCGGGGGATGATAGCTGTAGCAATTTGGCAAGACGGATAGCTGGCTCTAAAGACTACACAGTCATCAGTAACATTTAAAAAACATCTTTTATACAGAACACAGAAAAACTGTCCAGATTTGCTCACTGCCAAATCACTTGAACACAACCAAAAAAAAGCAAAGAGTTAGTCTGAGAGAAAATACTTCAAATACTAAACTGCAAGAGAAATACAGGGAAGGTGTTAAGGTATAAAGCTATCAATTTCAATAAAAGTAGAAAAAAAATCATTTAAGACTTAAAAGTTAAACCAGAAAAAAAAAATTACATCAAATCACACCACAGACATAACTGATTCAGGGAAGGGTATTTTACAGCCCATGAAAAATCAAAATTTACTAAAATCAGTTGACTATGAATAAAACTGATCTACTCTCTCAGACAAAAATTTTATAGCTGTATTGTGATTTGCATTGATTTAACCTTCAGACAAAAATAATTTGGTTATTTCAATTATTCTGAATTATGTTTAAAAAAATAGTGACAAGAATCTGTAGCTTATGTAGTAAATATTCCAGGTAGTTGTCACAGTACTTGCACCTCTTGGATTTTCTGAATTTCTTTTTCTACATGTGCATACCAAATCGGTGGTAAACTAGCCCTGCGTTTATGGAAGCCAAGACATTGACGCTCCTATTCATGACTTATGGTACCATATAATGTAAATATTTTCATTTAATGTAATGGCATTAAGGAGGATGGGATCCATTATAAATCTAATCGCTAAAGAGCACCTTAAACAAGGAGTATCTCACTGTTTCCCTGTGGTATCTCACAAAATAATATAAATCATGCAACTAAATCTGGCTTACCATCTATTATAAATACACAATACTGGCTATGAGCAATTAAGCTCTATGATTAGGGTGATGAACAAAACAGGACAGTTAAAAGGGTTCTTTTCAAAAGGGGACTGAACTTTAAGCGCAATTGTCTTGAGCAGAGTTGTTCTCATTTTTACATCTGTGCCAGGAGCAACACAACAACAAATTAGTTTACTAACAGAAATGCCAATTAAACACATTGATGAGCCTGGAACCTCACTCCAAGGGACAGATATGAGCAAACACTGTAATTCCTCAAGCCTTTCTCAGCAGCTTTTATTTCCTAGGTAGAAAGGAAGGAATATCCTGCATGGTCACAACAGCTATCTGTCACTGCTCCTCCCTGCCCTGGGAAGGCTCACCTATTCCAAGCAGCACGTGCAGTGTAGATCCATCCCCTACCACTCCTGGTCCTCCCGCTCTGGAGGCATGTCCTGCATGCTCCTGTCCACTTACTGCACTCACTAGGCAGTTCACTCACAGAAACAACGTAAATTTTTCTCTCTCGGTGAGAGGAATAGTTGGAATCAGAAATGCATTAAAGTACGTGTTGCAGAATATTTACAGAGAAATCTAACTAAATTTTTCCACAAGAATACCAGGCAGAGCACTGGTGGTGCCTCATACTACCAAAGAAACACAGACGTATCAGGCAGCTATGCATGTACTCTCAAGAGTAAAGTACAGTACCTATCTTGGAAATTTTAAAAATTAAGAAGTGCCAGGCCAAGAATCTGTTCAACATTGCCTTCAAAACTGGCTACTTACTCTAGATAATTTGTGTATTTCTCAGCTGTCACTAGCCCCTTTGGGGATGCTACTGAGCCCTTGGGCTGAAGCTTATGTCAACAAGGGTTCTGCTGTTAACAGGATAATGCAGACAGAGTTTACCCCTCAATTTCAACAATATCTTTAAGAAAATTATCCAAAACTCACAAAGAATGTCCTTCCATTTCTAAAAGAATATCTTAAAAAATAGGAACATATTTATTTTATACTTACTGATGTTTTTATGGGCCTTTTTTAGTCAGGAAACTACTGAAAAGATAACTGATTGCACAGGTAACTACATGATACTGAAAGTGGTATCAAACTTTAAAAATATAGTACAAAAGCAGAGAAAACACTTTTCCCCTATTACAGTCAGTTATATAAGGCACAGGAATTTCTACTGTAATGGGGACATATGGCATAGAAAGAAATGTAGTTTTCACACTGATAGGAACGTCTAAAAATTGCCAGAATCAGAAATCCACTTAGTTCAAGTGGAGATGGGTAGGTGGGGGAAGTTAAGCCAGCAGAAAACATGGCTCTGATAACCAAAGTAACCTACTGCAATTAAAAGTTTCTGAGTGTGGACTGAAACTCATTTGAAATAAAACTCTATCTCCAGCATACAGCTTTGCTAACTCAGGCTGTACCTGGTATAAGTTAAGTGATCATTGTTCTGGATTAAATGAATCCCCCCCATTACTCCCATTACTGCTCTAATAAAAAGAGGAAAGCTGGCCAGACTAGCAGTGCAGCAGAGGACAGTCCACCCAGAGAGCTTGGCATTTTTCAAGAAAATACCATATATGATCTCTGAAGCCAGGGGTGTATACAACAATGTGCAGCACCAGAAAAATTAATGCAATTTGTGCAATATTTTTTCTCCTATATCAGGGCTAAGTCTCAGTACATCAGATCCTGTGTGAGAGATATAAATCACACACTGCTGTTTTTCATATTACTTTGATAACTTTGATAATCCAATCTCAGGAAGTCAAATGAACTATTGAACATACATCTTCTTTACAGTTCTACTAAATAATCCCTCTACTTTATTTCTTCCTGACCTGAAGTCGATTGAGCTACTGTGCAGTAATCCACAGTTGATTAAACTCAGTTTGATATATTCCGATGCAACAGGCATATTTTTCTAGGGCACTTTTGATTATAAGGGAAGCTGATTAGACCCTTTTTTTCCATTTTACTGTAACTAAGTCATCTCTCTCAGTGTTCCTAGTTTAGGGCCATAAAATAAAGGTTAGTTTAACAGACCATTTTATTAACTCACCTCCCCTGAGGTTTTTTAGATGTTTTAAAACATCTGACTTCCCAATTTCTGTGCTTATTACTGGAGTACTAAAAAGAGCAAATACTGGACATGGCTAACCTATGCTGAGCATGCAGTCAGAATTATGGATCTCTGAAAGTGACTGAGGCTTAGTTTTGCATTCATCTTCCTGGTAACTGTCCGCAGACCAGTCCCTCAGATAAGAACTCTAATAAGCTGAAACTTCTGATAATAACTGACAGGATCACAGAGGTTTGTTCCATCCATCTGGGAAGACAACACTTCCTTTTAATGATGAACCATTTCTAATTTGAGGAGATGGGATACACAAGCTTCTATCACTTCTATCTACCCAACATCACTGAAAGATTGGATTTCCCTCATTTTGTGGTAACACTCTTTGGACTAGTTATCCGACTTTATGGATAATAATTTTCTGTGTCATAAGAAAGAACCTACATCACTATGTAGAACACAACCTATTAATGAAAAAGGAAGTTCAAGGAGACAGTCAACACCTTTCAAGATCAACCCTTAAACTAAAAACAAAATCCAAAAGCTTTAGACATTTAGTAGAGGTGTAGTGCTGACATAAGCAAAGGGTAAAAAAGCTCTTCCTATAGGAAAAAAAAAGGTAGAACAAACCCCAAAACTTTTAACGTAAGGGAATATCCTCTTTTCCCCCTTTCCACTTGTAAGAATAATTTTCAACTGAGAGTTTCATGTATTTAATCTTGTTCTTTAGATTTGATATCATGCCTAGTTTAATCTCAGCATCATTTTGAGAAAGACAGCACACTACAACTTAGAAAGAGTTGTTTATGATGGAATCTTGAACACTACAATTGTACCATTCTCACCTCAGGGACTATCAATGTACATCTGCAAAACCAACAGAAAATCCAATTCTACAGTCTGCAGTAAAATGGTAATTTTGACTGCCTTAAACTGGATTTACTGGTCTGTATTCTGCTGAAGTGCTCATGCCTGCATGATGCCTGAAGCTTTGTAGAATATTCCAGGCTGTTGTAGGACCATCTAAGAGAGAAACACAGAATACTTCACATGCTCAACGTATTTTCAAGGATATGAAATACCAATATTTCCTGCCATCAAACTCTTTCCAGAGCTCCTACGGGGTAAACAATAATAGAGCCACTAATTCAGATTTCATAGGCAAAGTCAAGAGAAGAGTGGATCAGTGAAAGTTTAGTCAGAGTTGCATAAAATCCGGCTACATGAATATCCAGCAACGTGTAAAGTACTGCTATATCACCATATAACAACTGATCTTTTCAGGCTTGTAGGATAAAACTAAATTACAAAGTCTCTTATTTCATCTGACACGCTTCTCTTCCTGTGATCTATGCAATCATTCTCCTGGCATGCCATCTATGTCCACATGTGATGATGCTCTCTTTACCAAGCCACTGAGGTTTCCTGTAACTTCATTATTTTCTGCTGTTATTCTCTTCTGGAAGACATAACTGCTGAAGCAAAGAGACACACTTAATGAAAATTTCAAAAGTCAGACAATACTTACCTCAAATAGCTCTAGAAACATGCAGAACTAGACAAAAAAAAAAAAGTAGGGGGGGGGGGGGAATAACCTTGACAGTGTTTTTCTTGCTCTTACATAGTCTTTGGGCTCCTCAGGAGAAGAAAATTCTGGACAAAGCTTTGTTTCTCAGTCATAAAAATCTCCCTTTCTTTTACACAGCCTACCTTTTTTCTTTGCTATACTACAGCTAAATCATTCCCCTCTGATACGAAAGCATGTTGCCTTGCTTCTGCCTACTGCCTTCTTCCTTGTCTCTCTCAACCTCTCCAGTTTGCTAGAGATGCTGGCAAACAACAACTATGAATTTCTAACCTATCCGCTCAATTTCTGGCAAAAAAAGCTTTCCTCAAATCTCTTTTCTAATGTTGGACCAATGCTCTAAGTTGAGCTGCCATTAACATTTATTCCTAGCTAAATGGGAATCTTCAGTGTCCAGCAGTTCTCCAACTTCCCACATCTTGGAGAAAGTTTTCACAGAGACAACAATTTGATGGTTGTCTTGATGGCAAGAATCCATCTTGGACACAAGGCATTCCAGAGGTTGTCATGGCACATCTTCATTCAGTTCCTGTCCTATAACAATGCTGCGTGGCACAAATACCATTAATGAAAACTAATGTTGTTTGTGAAACATGTTTTGTCTTAGATCGGGGGAGTCTCAGTATGTAAGATCCTGCCTGTGAAATATAAACCATACACACAGTCACACAACATTTACCACAGTATTCCCTAAGCTTTATCTATTTGTATGTGGATATTACTCATAGAGTAATAATAATACTACAAGGTAGGGAGACAAAGTCATTCATTTGACATGAAGATGTAAGTACTTTTTTCAGGTACTGACATTGCACTTGTTCATGGTAATAACAAATAGGAATTATTGTTTATTTGCTGGGACAGGAGCTGTCAACTTGTTTATTCGCTGGCAAATGAAGTGTCAACTTGTTTTCCATTTTAGAAGACCTTCTTGTTCTCTTTGCATTTTATGTATCTGAGTAAGGATTGAGATTAGGGGCAATAGGTCAGAAAGAATAATCATTCCATAGCACGTAAAACTGATAGACCATGTATTTAGCCATAGAAATAGCTTTAACCTTCCTAAAACTTCACCATAATTCAATTAGGTATATGGTATTTTTTACACCTTCATAAAGTATTAATGCTGTTTGCATCTCATCTTTTTTCTTTTTTTAAATAAAATTGTTTTTTACTTTATTTTTCCAATTATTTCTACTGTATGCAAACCTGCTGATATTTTTACTGCCTCAAATAGAAGATGGCAGCTTTGGAAACATTAAACAATGCTTAGACAGGCGTTGGGCCAAAGGAGTGTGTCAGTTAGGAGCAAAGGAACAACGCAGCAGATGACAGTAAGCTATCTTGAGAGAACTGAGAGCACTTAGCAATTCCATCAAGATTTTTTCTGCTGCCAAATGAAAACAACAATGATTCATACTGCCATATTATTTAGCATTCATCATTATTCTAAATCATTTATTGGAGAGTTTACACTGCAGTGCAGACAAACCTTGTTGAATTTAATGAAAGGCAAATTGTCCTTTGAGCTGGCATCAAAAACACTGTGAGAAAGCTTTGGAGCATTTACCATTCCTCTCAAATTACATCTGAAGGGAAACTATTGTTTAAAAAAAAAAAAAAAATTCATGGTTTTATTCACAAATTCCATTGCAAAATTCTGTAGAGATGTGGCAGGAGGTTAACGGGGAGTACAGCTC
Organism: Antrostomus carolinensis; assembly: GCF_000700745.2. NCBI lineage: Eukaryota > Metazoa > Chordata > Aves > Caprimulgiformes > Caprimulgidae > Antrostomus > Antrostomus carolinensis. The sequence continues at coordinate 115,486 of NW_010325275.1, read as the reverse complement.
CAGGCAGGTCCCCCAGTCAGAAGTCTTCACCTATCAGACCACCAGGAGAGTAAGATGTCCTGTATGAAGGAGGTTGCAGAACTTACTCAAAAAACTAATAGATTTGTAGACATTTGTGAAGATCATAAAGAACATGAAGGGTGATTTTTTAGTACACAACCTGTACCTCCTTCCATATGGATTCACACCTACTTATGTCTCTACCCAGACTCTCAAAACAGACTTCCAGTAAGTGGTGTTAACAAGGACTGTGGTTATGGAGGCCCAAGAAAAAGAAAACATCTTTTGCAAATAAACTGGGTAAGGAAAAACAAGCAGAAATTTTCACTCTCTCACAGCCTAACCTCTAAGTCTTCATTTTTCCCATGTTAATTCCATAATTGTAAATAGAAATTTTAGCTTTTACACCTAGTTTCATCACAGTTTCCATAAAGTCTTAAAGAGAGCCTGCTCAAAGCCTCCCAGGCTGCTACTTGAAGCATACTACTTAAAATATCTTACTTTTCCAGTGCAAAAAGAAAGAACATTTGAGTAACGGCCCCAAAAATAACTAACAGTGAACAAGTGAAGTAATTTAAAATTTGGTCATCCAATATACTTGAAGAACACTTTCAAAAATTAAATGCCAAGCATATCTACAGAAAAAGTATGCCAAAAGAAAAGCCAACGTTAATTTGCTTAGGCAAATCTCCATGTCTTGGACCCTTCAGCATATTAAGAATTTTCAGGTTCTATCACAAGGAAGGAAGTTTTACCACCAGTTTAAGTTAAGAAACCAGCATTAATATTAAGAAAGCTATCTTTTTATTCATTTTTCTTTTTAAGAAAAGTATGCTTGGGTTAGAAAGAAAAGGTAAATTTTAATAAAGTTCATTTAAAAGGCAATTTTTATTTCTTACTTTGTATAGGACAATCTTTTAACTCCTTTGCCGAACACTACAGAGTATTTTGCCCACCCCCTGTCAAACTCTTGCAATTTTAAGTACCACTCTCTTGATAAGGAAAGAGAAAGAAATGCTTTAAAAAGTCATTCAGGCTCTTAACAAAAGACATTACTAGAATATCTCAAATAAGAATTCTACTGGATGCATGGAGATCTCTGGATACTTTATGGGAAAAAATGTCAAAAGGAAATAATCTGATCAAACTGGAGCTACCTTACTGACATCAACAGATATTGACACTTCTCTCACAAGTTTTCCATGACTGTCACTGCACCGGATCTACACGTACGGCTGCTACTTAAATTTAGTGAGATGCATTTCAGAACATTATCAATGGAAACTATTCAAGCATTCTTGAAGGCAAAATAATCCCACAAACGTGACAGATGGGAAAAAATGGAAACAAAAGATTTTTCAATCAAGCAATTTCTCAGAGGTGTCTAGTAATTAACTTTAAGGCTGAAATTACAGTGACAGTACTGAGAAGTGGACCAAGACAGCACCGATATGCTGGCATTCTCACAGTCAGGATGCCACCAGCCCACAGCACTTCCAGCGCTCACAGGGCAAATTCCTCGTTGCTACCAGAAGAGCTTAAAACTAGCCTGTTCCTACTGAATTTGACTGCAGTCCAATGCTGTGGGCCACATATGGTTTCTGAATCACACCCTAAACAGGTGATGATATTTCCTGTAAGTTGGCCCAAATCATTCTTCCAAAAGATTCCAAAATGCCAATGTGCAGCTATTTATCATCACCTAGAAACTTCGGCTCTATTGTCTTTACTGGGCTTTGATATGATCAGTAACCTGAGAGCACATGTGACTGTGCTCACATCAAGGACTGTGTCATTAGAGGATGGCAGAACAGACGTGGGGATGAAGAAGAAGAAAATACTCACTGTGCATTGACTATTTGACATAAATAGGGCACACAGCATATTATGAAACAGATACATAATACAAATTGGTACACTGTGATTCAAGCTAAAACAAAACCAAAATGAAAAAATGCCAGTATAGCTTTCAGTTTCATTTGCTGTATATATTTTTTTTAAAAAGATACAATAAAATTGTAAAACTGCAGCTGAAATCATCCCTGGATTTTGTTTCCTGGCTCCAGTTCTTCAGTATTTCCTGTACTGTATATCAGATACTCTAATACCTCCCACTAGGATTAAATATGTCATGAAATGACACTTAAATTAGTTCCTCCCACGCTGAAATCAGATACATTGTTATTTTAATCTTAAAACTTAGTTTAATGGCAATGGGCTTGTCTTATTAAGAAAAAAAAAAAGAAAAAAAAAAAAAGAATTATCTGGTGATAAGTTTTGGAGTTGCTTTTTCTCTATTCTGCTGCCTATATTAAACTGCAAGTACAAAAATGCTGGTTTTAGAAGTGGCTGCTCTGTCCTCTCAGACTTGCTATACTGAATCTGACACAGAAAAAGGTATTTATTAGACTGCAACACTGCAAGCGTATTGGGACTGAATGAGTTAAATTACCTCATGGATGGCATAAAAGATAAGACAACCACATATTAATTTTCAACAACTGCTGGCTAGGCAAGTTCACTGTATTATATGAACATGTGAATCAAAAACTCTGATATCAGGAGATGGCAAAAAAAGCTCTGCTGCTCACTGATGACCCGATGTGGACAGAGGTTATGCTATCAGCTTGCACACACACTCAAACTTTGATTTTCCAACCATACAAACAGACTGAACTATGCTATATTGCAGATAATTAAGATAACTCTCCTTTTGAAAGGCCACTTTTTCACTGCAAACACCTGCTTGGCACACACTTCCACAGAGGCACATGGTCCAACAGATGAGTGAGTTCTCTGGGATGCACCAGAAGAGCCACATTGAGTGGTCCTGCAGCCCCACCTCACCCTCACAGCGCTGGAGCTTTCCTAACCTTCCAGAAAACAAAGGCATCAGTTATAAAGAATGGAGAATGTGACAGTTCTCATTATAAAACAAAACAAACTGCCTGCTGGTTATCAAACAGCTTTCATACAACTCCAATTACAACGTTACAAAAACCCCAGTCTTGCCTCCAGCAAGGGATGCTATCCTCACCCCCACGGGCGACTCAAGTCAGCATTTGAGTCTTGCGCTGTATGGAGTTCAGATATGGGACAGTTAGAAACACTGATCTAAAGAATACAACGTAATTATTTTTAAATTAAAGAAAATGGAAAAATATGTCTGAAAAGGAGGTGTAAGAGAGAAAACGGAAGAAAATGAGAGAATGATAAAAATACGCCACAAAGGAAGGAGCAGAATATGGCTTGGGGGAGAAGGGAGGGAGGAATGAGTCAGGCAGGAGTTTAATTAATGTGGCTAAAGGCAAGGGGGAGCTGAATGATGAGATGGGAAAAATGGAGGAGAGCAGTTTGTGAGAAAGAGCAGCAAATACTAGAATGGAGGAGACAGGGAGAAGACAAGAGGAGCAGGTACACCAGATTTTGAGAGCATGGAAAATGCAGACCCCAACTGAAGGACACAAGCTCATATAAAGAAGGATGAGGTGTATGGAATGGGTGTGAAGAAGTGAACAAACGAAAAGAGTGGGCTGCCAGGGTGGAATGAGGAAAAGGAAAGGGGACTGAGGGAATAAAGAGGAAGGATATAGACCTTCTTTGGATGAAAAATGAAGGAATGAGCAGGAGGAGAAAAAAGTGTGAAGAGTGATAAATCACAGCAAAAAAGGGGCAAGAATAGTTGGAACAGATAGTCTTCTTCATTGGTAGCGTCCTTCCCTTTTCTGCTCTGTTGCTCACTTCCTTTTGATATCCTACTCCACAACCTCTTCCCTATAAAGCAGGAATCAAATACCATGCCACAGAAGTCTGTAGCCACTCTAGGTCATCATCTTCAGGACCTACTGTCCTTATATAATTGTACAGTCTATTTACATTAGTTGTTCTTTACCTTTCCTAGAAGAGTTTTGAAATGCATGGGGGGCCATCATCGGAAAACAAAGGGTCCACATAATCTATTCCCTCACACCTCAGAATACGAACAACATTCCTCATTCTGCTGACTGCTGGAACAGATGACCAGTGGACCAGGTTTTGCTTCTGGTTATTTTCTTCTTTCAGATCTGCATCTTTCAGATGTATCCCCAGTGGCTGGCACACAACCGACACACCTCATTGCCATCCTAGCATCCGCACAGAACAGGGAGCAGTAAACATATGCTCAAAGAATTGTCTTCATTTATTCACCTTTCAGTGCTAAAAGTTACTATGCAAGTAAAATGCACAGTTTGTAACAACAGCTAACGTTCTCAAATCTACGGCAGATAGATTTCCTGGTCTATACATAAACATATGCTGTTTAGCATCTGATTGCTAACGAGCATTACTCACCCTCTTTCATGTCAGTCCCTGCCAACACTACTGAAAGTTCGCTTGTGCAAAGGCTGTGCAACAATAAGGATTTCAGCACCAAGACCTTTAGCCAATGGGAAAAATTAATCGAGGCAGATAAAGCAAAGTCTTCACAATGCATAAACCATGGCCCAAAAGTGAATGCAGGTTTGAACAAAGTCTGTTTTTTCCCTTGTTTTTAAATGTTTTTATTTGCCTTTGAATTTTGCTGGCACTGAGGTAAGAGAACAAGAAGCCAAACAGAAGGGCAGCAATTCCTAAAGTTTTCTTTATGAGATTGTTATTAATAGGTTTTTAAAATCAACACTCATAGTTGTGTGGTCTACAAGTAAGAGTCTTCAAATGATGCTGTAATATGGAACCTAGCATGCTTTTGAACAGTACTTCTGAGATTTATTCATCACTGCTTTTGTAAAGAACAAAAAAAACCAGACAATCTTCTATTCCCAAATATATCTTAAAAATAACCAAAGAAATATATCTTTCTAATGAAAAGCTCTGGCTGCTTTTTGAAAAGCTTCTTTTTATTCAGTGTTTTAAGGACAATGTTGCAAATCTCTCAAAGGTGATACAGTTGCATCTGACCCACTTTCTACCAGTCTGTGCTAATTTCTCTCCAACACTGCAAGTCATAAAATTAGCATCCTGTGATATCCCGCATTATTACTGCGGTTCAATAGCCGTCATCATGGAAATCTCAGGACAAAATGAGAATCATTAAACTCAACACATTAGAATATTTCATTCATAAGTAATGATTCAAAGAAAAAGGAAGAAACCTTATGAAATCTGAGCCTCTACTGCAACATTTCTTATTAACTTTAATATGAAAAAATGACATAGAGAATAAGAATTACTGCTATAATACAAAATATTGTAAGGCATACTCTGGACACATTAATGCATACTGCTTCCTCATGAAGCTGAACACATCATGGTTAACAATGAGTTTTTTAGAGAGATTTCAAATCAACATAAATTACATCTTCAAGAGGTGCTTCATAATACAGCAGGGCTCCGTGCCAACAAAAAGACTCAAAAGCCGAGACAGGACCCCAGTGGCACAGAAGGTCCCCACCCTGTCCCCAGAGGGCAGGATGCAACAAGCAGAGTGTGAACAAAACTCTATGCCAGTAGTCTCCAGGTCAGGCAACGCCTTTTCTAAATACATTTCTGAGCTCTAATTAATTACCAGCAGTCGTGGGCATGGTCACTTGAAGTTTTTTTTAAAGTATCTTTTCTGCAAATTCCTCCCCTCAATTGCATTGAGTCAGCTGGAAAACTCTGCTACTTCTGAAGGCTAAAATAAGTAAATTATTTTATTGCCAAGTTATAAACTAATGAGTCTATTATCTCTGAAAACTAAACAATGCTTCTGAGGAAGATGGGAAAGATTCTTATCTGACAGACAGCACTTAAAACTAGAGTAAAACAGCTGAAATCAGTGCAGTTGCTCTATTTCACACCAATGCAAACGAGACCCAAATGAACAACACTGATATTCGGGTTGGGGTTTTTTTTCATTAATCTTTTGTTCTCATTATACAGCACACAGGCAGTCACTGAAATGCACTTTTTAAAACTTTCAATTAAATTAAATTTTAATACTAATGTACCTAACAACATTTTAGTGTTATGCTTAGAATTCCACTGAAAAAGATGGTATGGTGAAATACACACATTAAGCCATGCAAATGGCTTGATTAAAATAAAGAATCAAAATTTTGGGATCTGTCAAATCTATTTTCTGCTTTTAAATGGCACACACTGGCATTTCCACAGTTTCCTAACTTGAAATGTTTACTTAAAAAAAAGGGAAACTTCACAAAGACATTAATTGTGGTCTCCTGAAACATAATTGGGAACTTGAAAAACGGCACTGAAGTTTAGAGAAAGCCATAGATAATTTGCTTGACATACCCTGAAGTGCATGAAATAAAATACTATAGCTTATACTGTTCAAGACAAACATACAGACTTTGTCCATACACTTGAATATACGGTTTCTGAAATTAGCCTTTTGGAATTTTAAAAAGCAACTAGTTCTGCCACTGTTCTTTTCTAAAACAGAGATCACCTCAAATTAGAGGTGAATTCAGGTATTCATTGCTAGATGCAGAATCTGGCCCACAGCAAGAATTTATACCAATTTACCAGTTTCCCTTCAGAAGCAGGAAGCACGAAATTTTGGTGCCGTCCTCTAGTGCCAATCACCATATCTGCTTTTACTATTATTTTACTTTTATTCACACTGTGCTATGTGAATAGCACAAGAGACTCAAAATAAAAAACGTGTTCATTTGCACTCTGCCTAATCTCTGTTCTCACTTTTTCTTTCTAGTCACTTCCCATAGTGTGGATGTTTCTTGCCTGTGAAATCCATGGCTGTGGCATCACAGGAAAAAAAATAAAAATAAAAATCTTACACAGAGTTAGAAAAGTTGCCATCCCCAGCGAAAGCCTGAGAGTAAACATACTGCTTATAATTAGGATTCTGACAGGTCTCTGTGAGAAGCAGAGGCTGGAGCCAGATGCAAGCACAAAGCAAGCTTCTGCCCCCTCAGGTAACGTTACAGGGAAACCCAGAGTAACCCACTTATCTTACAAGCAGCAACACTGGCGAGCTAAAGAGCTACTAACAAAAACATAGAATGACACTAAATATAAAGGATTAGTTTCAGCAATGCTAGAAGGGAGAAAAAAAATGAAAACAGAATATTGTAACAGCAAAAGTAAATTGTAAAATAAATATTTCAGGATTTAAACTAATAATAGAAAAGCCCATAAATCATCTTTACAATCGCTCCCTTTCCTACCAAACATCTATCCTCTCCAAATGGATGCCTATTACCAGGTCTTCAGCATACATTATGGGATAAAGAGGACTGTAGGAATCTAATTTACTACTGCAGGGAAGAGATGCCAAAGAAAGGGTTAGAGGAGCATCAGAAATTCCTGGAGAGAGCTGAATTTTTCTAGGAGACGAAGTGTCACCCTGCACAGCGTGATTTGTACAGAATGACATGTAACACTAAGTCAAGACAGGCAAACCAAAGGTGACCTTCCTCAATTTCTGTCTTCCTGTTTGGGGCCAGGAACCTAAGGATTTAAGGCACTGGTAGGTAAGAAAGGCAAGCCTGAATAAAAGGCACAGCCAGCTATAAAAATATGATACTATACAGTACCAACACTGGTATCAACACAAAAAGCAACTCAACAGGTCTTCCTGAAAGATTAAGTGGTTCATGTGATTTCTTGTCTATTTCAGGTAAGAAATAATGAAAAAGAGTAATTTTGACAAGCCCACAGAGCACAGTGGAAAGGGTATTTGTCAGTGAGCTCGTCACAATGATGACAGGCTCTCAGAAGCACTGATGCTTCCAACATTGTTCTGCAATGTGCCCAATGGAATAATTGTCTGTGAATTATAGAAAATTAGACTCAAATTCTAGAAATCTTTTTTCAGCCAGATTTTTTTTTTTTTCTATGGCTGCCTTGTGGGCAGTTCCTCCACATCCAGAGGCCTCAGGCCCTGCAGCACCAATGGCCATTCAGATTCATTGAGCTCCTGGCATCACAGTAACTGTACCTGAAACTGTAACTGAGAGATGCAGGAATTAATTTCTACAAACACGTTCTAGAGTTCAAGTCCACCAATCAAAGCTGTATTTCAATTTCCCCCTTCCCATCAAACTGCCACGTATTGCAGGGGGGAGTGGGAAAAAATTAAGGCCAGCAAGAGTAGATCAGTAAAACCACATCAAATGACTGAACTACATGCTGAAGCAAACCAGAAGTCTACCTCAGTTCACAAGATGTTTCTGAATCACACATATGTGTGTGTGTATGTATGCTGATTTTGTTGTCTGTTTTTTTCTTTTACTTTTCTCATAGATTACTGTTTCATATGATTTTTCGTTTACTTCTTTGCATTGCTACTTCATAAATTGTGCCATAAACTAAGAATAACAATGCATGAATCCTGAAGTGCATAGCCTGGGGTGGGGAACTTATTTCTTTGCTCCCCAGTAAGTTGCTTTTCTGCACAAATCTGAGATACATTTATGATCAGCAGCGAGTCACAGGATCTGGCCACAGGGATCACATAACAGCTGTAATGATGGCAAGGATAAGAGAAACCCTTTGTTCAGCATTTTCCTTCAACGGGATAAATTCAGATTTGCCTTGTATTTTAGGAATGCACAATTAACCTCCCAGCAGAGCAAAATTTTTCTTTATGTTCAGCATTCTGTGCTTATTAAAATTTCTTCACTAAAGTTACCAGAAAATAAGACTTGTAAATAATGCCCGGCACAGCCTCATTGACAAACACCTAGGTAGCACTGAGCAATCAGACATGGGCAGTACAGTCCTTCAGATCATGGCAAGCAAAATATGAGTACATACAGTAGAAAAGCAGTGAGGTAAATGCTGCCAATGAGGAGAGGTGAGGAGAACTGGAAATCTAAAGGAGATGTCTAAGAAACATGGAAAGATGTTTTATACAAAAGGTACACGCATGCAATCACACAACTGAAACAGGAAGAGCACAGAAAGCATATAATCTTGAAAGCACCCTAAAGTACTAAAACTTCTTAGGTCTCTAATCTACTGTTACACTCAAAATTCTGCTTACCAGACACCTTAAATGTATAAAAACAGCATCCTATCTTTGTATGCACTCTTTTTAACATGCCCCACTTGGGCATATTTGAAGACAGCCCAGCAAGACCGGGATGAAGAAGGGAGAAAATACACTGACAACATTTGAAATGCCAATGGGATGAGCAGGAGCTAAAATTCAAGGATCTCATTTATGATCCAACCTTTAGAAGAGCAGAAAAAAATAAAAAGAACAAAAAATCTCTTACCGTTATTACTGTTATCATCAACTAAAATAATCTCTTTGAGGAGGTGAGCAGGAGTCCGGTCAATGGCTGAATGAATGGAGCGCAGAATCACCGAGAGCGCTTCATTAACAAATATGAATACAATGCTGACCTCAGGAAGCCTGTCAGGAAATGTAAGGTTTCTGCACCTGAAGAAAAAGATTTAAAAAAAGAAAAAAAAAAAAGAAAAAGATGTAAACTGTTGGAAGTCAAGATGTCAACACAAACTGTTTCAGAGAAATCTATCCCCAGCCACAGGAATGATAAAACAACTTTTGTAGGCGTGGATCAGAAGGTCCCCATAGCTGTTCAGAACACATATAGGCAAGAACCAGATGAATTACCATCTAAAAAAAGGAATCCCTGAAAACAATCTCTTGAATCTGCCTGTGCAACCAAGGCCTAGAGTGAGCTCACATTTCCACCCAAGGCCCAAAACACTGACGATTAATTTGTAAACCAAATGAAAACTCTTCTTTAAATGCAGCTTCCAACAGCTGTTGTGCACAATGTCCTTCTGGACAGTGCAGACAGGAATAAACAGAGTTAGACCCTTACTTTAAAAAGCGTCTTCTTAATAGTCACGTTAATTGTTTTTGCTGCAGAATCTACCACCTATCTCAGTCACAATCAGAGGTTTCTTTCTCAACTCAATAACAACACAGTAAAAGATCCAGCTTCAAAGAACATCCTGCTACAAAAGCTAAGATGGACAGTGTAGCCAGAAAAACATGTAAAAGAAAGGAAAACATCTGTAAACTCAGCCAAGAGATTTAATCAGAATAAGAAATACTCTCGTAACAGCTTGTGGAAGTGTCATTGTGTCATGTATAATCAATCCCCCCCCCTTCCCCATTATCCCTTTTATCTTTAAAGTGAATGCCAATTCATTAAAGACACTGTAATAAAATTTCACTCATGTTTGAAAATCAGATTCTCATAAAGTCTTATATTTGAACATCTTCTATAGCTGGCCTTTAAAAGCAGGTACAGTCATGATTCTTACTGCTGTTGGGGAGTTTTGCTGGCAATCAAGTCTTTCTAAGAAGGATTTATTGAGAGATTCACAAAGGAAATCTAAATTAAAATCTACATATTGCATCTTTCAGTAGTGATACGTAACCTGTAAAGTACACAGCTGCTCAGAAGCACATTTACAACACAGGAAAGGAGACACTGCAAGAGGCAGAGGGAGCTGCCATCTCTTCCAGAAGACAACTCGAGCAAGGTAGCACTGGTTTTCTCTTTTAGCCAATAGTTCACGAGTTCAGACCTTCAAACAGGACAGAAGGAGCACGAGTTCAATCTTCCCTGATGGCCCCAGAGAGCTATCCAACTACTTGCCAGCTCAGTGTGATTATTTTCAGTCCCCCTTTTCAGAGTCATTCTACTTTCTGTGAAGCAATTAAATGTACGTTAAGCTGGAGTGATACCAACTAAGTCTCTCTAGCCTTATGTTTAGGGCAAATTCATTGGAGAAAGGACCCATACTGCAGTACCCATTCCAATGGATGTTCATTTTAAACCCTGGACTTCACTCTTTATGGTTAGCCCAATCTTCTACATGATAATGTCACAGCAACTCTTGCAATGTCTTTTTTCTTTCTTTTGCAAGCTAGTATTTACTGTTTTAAAGTGCTGCTTTGGCTGAAGGAATAAAGGCACCTTCATGTAGCCTGAAAATCAGGTGTCAGGACACTTTATTGGGAAGCAATACCAAACCAGAGAATGGCTGATGTTGAAATGGACCTCCACAGTTTATCCTGTCCAAGCCCCTGCTCAAGCAACGTCACCTACAGCCAGCTGCCCAGGACCCTATCCAGACAGCTTTTGGGTATCTCCAAGGATGGAGACTCTACAACCTCTCTGGGCAGCCTATGCCACTGCTTGGTCACCCTCACAGCAAAAAACTGTTTCAGTTTGTGCCCCTTGTCTCTGGTCCTGTCACTGGTCACCAGTGGAAAGTGCCTGGCTCCAACCTCTTTGCAGTTTCCCTTCAGATTTTTATATACATTGATGACATCCTCCTGAGCTTCCTCTTCTCTAGGCCAAACAGTCCCAACTCTACATACACACACAAGGTTTCAAGTCTTCTCAAGTAGAAAAGGTAGTTCTCCACACCTGCCTCCTGAACCCTAGAGTGAGTATTTTAACCTCTGAAATAATTCATTAAAGAAATCTCATCTTTGGTGGTGAACAATCTCTTAAAGCACTGCTTAAAAACACTGCCTAGATGACCAAGTAGATGAAGCAGGCATAAATGGACTTGAGTTCAGCACTGTCAAATCTGAAGTGAATCTTTGGCAAATCCGAGTTTTATGTGTGACCAGGGTTAAGCGCCATCTGAAAATAGGATTTTCAAGGTGTATGTCAGGCTCAAGGTGCCTGGGAAGCCCCTGTACTTATGACCACACTACATTTTTAAATATTAACCCTCACAGTTTTCCAAAAGATGGTAAGACCACTACAGACCCAGCTCCTTGAAGAACAGACCTGTTCATGGCACACAGTGTGGGTGCACATGCATGTCATTCTGCAATGACAAAAGGCATTCCATATGCAATCTGGACACTATTACTTTGTGGATGTCATCTCTTACATGCAAGTTAGTTGTACAAATTTGCATGGACATAATGAGAAATTACTAACAAAATTCTAGCCTCCTGTGTATGTATCTTTATAATAAAGCTATGACATTTCTGTTTGATGAAATTTCATCCAAGGTTTCAAAAGTATGAACTAGTTAACAGGCTCAAACGTACTGATATAAATCTCAGTATTAGCCTGTAAAGAACCTACAAAGCCTGTTTTTCTAGTGATTCACTTGCAGACAAAATGCAGAGAGAGAGAAAATGGTCCAGCAAACAAAGCTACAGCCAATCTATCTTTCAGCTGTCTAGCTTAGGCATAGTAATATTTGTTATCCTCAGCAGTACTGATGTACAAATGGTAAGATATGTCAGCTATCAGATAAACGCCAACACAGTGATTTGGGAAAATAATTTAAATTGCAATGAAAATAAACTGAAAACAGTTCAAAGAAGTTGCTTCCTTAAAAACTGAAATGTTCAAACAAAATTCCTATTACTTCTGACATGTCTGTTCTTCCATCCATTTAAAGGTAATTACTTGTATTGTTTTTCCTACCTGCATTCATTTACATATTTTAAATTAGATCACATCGGACAAGATTTTCCATTGCCTGGTACTTTGTGCAAGAAAAGAGCAAAATGTTTGATGCTATGAATGTCATTTGACTCCCTTTTTGCCCCACTATACATTAAAAGATAACTATACAAGAGAACAGGATAAGATTCTCGTTGTGTCTAATTTCTTTAGTCTTTTAAAATGGATTAATTTTCAATGTGGGTACATCCTTAAATTGAGGTAATGGTTTATTTTTTCCATTCAGACTCAATATATCATCTTTACTTTCAGCTTGAATCCACCTCATTTTCAACGTGTGCAGAGTTTTTTAAAAAATGCATTTTCCTGCCCACATTGTTTTTGTTATTACATGATGGCAATAAAAATTACCTACTTTTTTTTTTTAAAATAAATCAGAATTAAACCCACACATCTCGGATCATCCACAGAATGCAGAGCACTTGAGCAAGTTCACAAGTACATCTGTCTTCCTCTTTACACCAAGTTTTACGAGGAATAAAATACCCTAATCCTAGGAACGAAGAAGAAATAGCTACAGAGAAAGAGTGCAGGTGTAAGTGTATAAAACACACTGAAGGGGTAAAAAGGGAGGAAACTGTATGGATCAAAATCTTAGATCCATTTAGCCCTAAGAATTGAACAGTTGCGTGGCAACCAGCAACGTACAGTTTCAATGACAACTCTGCCTCAGACTCACCCAGGGGCCTTGGACAAGACCCCCAAAAAAGTGCACAAAGTGAGGCTCTCACTAAAAAAACCAAATCCACAAGGTACAGAGCATATTTCAGTATTATGACTAAGTGATTTTTAAATAAAAATTTTAAATATTATTTAGAATTACCATAATAAGTATCATCTCAATGTAGCTAAAAAAATTACTTCTAGCAACCTACCCTACTAAATTACATTGGGTTAATAACACTAAAGTAACAGTTGTCATGGTTACTGGAAATTTAGAGAAACTCCTGGTGTTCTATTTCAAGCACAACTCTGGTAAATGGAGGACAGAACACATTATTATGAATCTTCTTTCAAATATTTGTCCATTCCAATAGAATACAGGTACTGTGATAAGACAATTTAGCCAGTTGCATTAAAATTAGTTTAGCATAACTCAGCAGTAGAGAACAACAGAACAAGAGTGATTTCCTGTATTAATCACTTATCTCTGATACTTCTAACAAATATGCATATAAATTATAAAAAAGAATTATTTTCTGCAATTTTGAGAACCTTTCACTAAGAGTTACAAGGGTATCGCAGCCAACATGGCAATAGAACACATTTTGTGTTTTAATCACTAAATTATGTCATCTGTTCCACTTTTTTTTTTTTTTTTTTCAAACACAAGATGCTATAAAGTATATTACTAAAACATTTGAGGTTAAGTTATTGTTTTAAGAACATATGTGCAAGGGAGCTTTAGTTCCAACAGAGCAAGAATTTCTCAGAAACACAAGCAGAAACAGAATTGTACTTTCTTCAAGATCTGGTAACTTTTTGTCATCAGTCAAAATGACAAATGGAAGTTCAAGATGTATGAGAGGGAAAAAAAAAAATCCCATTCCAGCATAAATGAAATAAATAGCACTAAAACTCTTGCAAAATAACTGAGTCTTGTAAGAATTCCAGCTCAACTACTTATGTTTATAATTTAATTTTGTGATCGTTCTTCATTTTTCCTTTTGCTATTATCAGTATTTTAAGTGTTAATTGAACGACACTAACAAAGCTGGCACTGAACAACATCCAAAAAAATTTTTTTCCTGACCTGGGAATTACAATCTATTATAACAGAATGATAGCCAGCAAGACAGTATTTCTGCTGCAAATCTAGAAATCCTTGTTTGTGGTCATCATCTTGTATTATGAGAGAGCAAAGGCAGGCCTACAATCACATGAGGAATAAATATAGAGTTACCATATATATAGATATATGTATGTGTGTGTGTGTAAGCAAACATGGCTAACTTTTTTTTTTCTCCTGGCACCAATCCCTAAAAATAAAGAAAAAATTTGTAATAAGGAAAGATTAGATAACAGGCAAGGAAGTTAATAAATATGCAGATAAATTCCAATATTGTAACACAAAAGTGATTAGTTCTTGGTCTCCTAAGCATCTTACAGCATAGATTTAATTGTAACAGATTGATTCTCCGCTCCTTTTAATAAAACCTATTCATACTGATAAAATTACACAATAAAGGTCCATTTTTTTCTTGGTATGTAAAACCAAGACCTTTCTCTGAATAAAGCAATAAGAACAGTAAACTGGGAGTTAATGATCTCAATAAAACTCATTTTTGGATGAACACGAGAAGAATTCTGTATAGCTATTTGGCCAAAAATTGTTAACCTCTCACAGCATTATGCCAGGGATTATTCTGAGTATGTTTTAGTGTAAATGTATGCCAAGTGAAAGAGCATTCACATGTTAGGACACATTAAAAAGAGACTGAGACGGAGAAAACGAGAGTGAGCATGTGCAGATTACTGCACTGCATGTTCTTTCAGTTAAAGGAGACAATGGGGAAGATCAAAACCAACACCATTATTAACTTTGGTTATTATAGCAGCTTGGAGACTGCAGCTGATTAGATATCACTGCTAGTGCTATTAAATACTTCTAGAGTAGCCATTTGAAGAGATACATTCAGACAGGACAAACTGAAGCACAGATCAGAATCACAGAGGGTGGCCACTCAGGCAGTACACACCACTGCTATGATTCAATTTGAAGGCAAGCAAAAGTGAGACAAGAAAAATAGAATCAAAGGTAGAGAGATGAGTAAAGGAGAGCAGGAAATATGACAGAATTAAGCATTAGGTATTTAAGAAGAATGCTGAATAATTTGGTAACTTTAGGGCTTCTGTCCAAAACAATACAACAGGTAAGATACAAGGCTTCTGTGCTCTTTTTAAAGGATTCCTTTGAAACATCAAATACAACATGCAATATTTATGCTACTTTCAGGAGTAGAAACAACATAACTCAGAAATGAACATGGAGCCCTATCTGTCACTAACATAAGCCCAGCAAAACAGAAGTGTTTCACAGACACATGTGAAATCAAACGTTTATGGAATGCAAGTCTGTAGGAGCTGGCTTTTGGGGAGAACCAGAACTGACATGCAAATGCCCAGCCTGAACCTCACATTTTGAGATGCCATTGTTTTCTTACAGGAGTTTTAATAATACCTCCAGGTTTATAGAATTCTGATGTCTTGCACACTACATCCAGGACTGCATATACCACCATAACGCTGATGGACATTTCGGACAGATGTACACACATAAACACCTTTTGTCCTAAAACCCATCACTCTCTCCAACCAGTGAATGCTTAATTTTTCTCCCTTGTAGTCATATTTGCATTCAGGGGATTTCCCACCTGTTCTGTGCCCACCATTAACCTAATTCTGCTGCTGTTCAAGGCTTCTACCATTATCCCTTGCCAAACTGAGCCTCAAAGCAATGCAGTTTGGGACTGATGAACTCTCTGAAACAAGAAGTACTTACAAAATGGCCAAAGCCTTTCTCTGCACAGGAAACAAGACTTCTCTGTGCTTGTTGAGACACCAAACTGCACTGACTCAGCTAGGAAAAGGGCAAACCTGCTACAAGCCAAATGCTATACCATACTATTTAGCAATCTTCAAAGAAGAAAAAAACATCTAAGCTTTAAATGCTTCTTCTCCCCCTCCATCCTTCCTGCCTTTGCTTCTTCATACAAATAGTGGTTTTACCAATGCAAAATAAGTTCTGTTGACTGCAGTTACATTGACTGAAAAAGTTGCTTTACACCTACTGTTCAGCTCCTTCATATCACACGGGCTGTGCAGGAGCAAAACTCTGCAAAACAGTTCCTCTGCTGGGGTCCTGCTGCACACCTCTTTTTCCACTACCCCTCACTCTCTCATCCCATAAGCAAATAAGAATGTTATCTCTCCTTCCCACATGTGCTTCAGCACAGTGGATCACACAACAAAAAATTTACAAGCCAACAAAGTAGAATCCTAAATGCATCCACTGGAAAGGAGATTTGGTACACAGCTTTGGGATCCTTAAACAACCTAAGTTTTAATAATGCCTGTTTGTGTGAGCTTGTTCAACATTTCACTCATGACAAGCTTTGTGGGTACAGCCTGCCCTACTTAAAGTAATGAGCACAACAGAATTATAATTAACACAGAAGTATTATCCTGTTCCTGCACACCATAAAGGCAACATTGCCCTCCTCAATGCTTCCAAGCTCATTAGAGCCAGTAGTTACTTGTTAGTCCATGATGTAGACATGTTACAGGCTAACAGATGCATGTAAGGGTAGTCAACAGCAGATCACCCAGTTTCAGCAGCAGAAAATAAGTAGAGGCTTTGGGAGAGACAGTAAAAACCATACTCCACAATACTGGTTGTACCATTTACTGTGTACTGCAGAACTGGAGCCTACTTCAGGATGTGACAATTACTTCAAGAGGCTGGGATATCCAGGGGAGTTATTTATTATAATCTGTATTATATCAGATGTTTTGAACTGTGCTGGGGACTCCGCTGTGCTAGTAATCAAATTCTGACATTTTATCACAGGACATAAGGATCATGGCTGCACAGAGGGTTAGAAACTACTCTGCAGTACCTAAAACATGAGAAGGTCCCACTGCAAGGTGTGACAACTGCCACAGTTTACCCAACTGGAATGTGCTGGCCATTTCCATCTGACTGATGGTCATTTTTTCCCAGAGAAGCCAGAGTTCAGAGGTTGGGCAGAGTGCACTGCCCTAACTACTAAATATGGTCTCCCACCTCAATGTGCATGCCAGTCACACTGGAGAACTGGGTAAGGTGGAATATTTGCTCTCTCCTCCTCATGTGTTGTGGCTCAGCAATCTCTAATTGTCCTCTGGTTTTCTCATGGCATTAAACGTTGACAATATCAACCCTAGAAAATCTCTATGCTGCAATACAGGCTTATTTCATAAGTGAAGTGGTCTTTCTCACTGCAGAACCTTGCAAAAAAATGCTGAGCTCTTCTGCAAAGTTTTTTTATGTGAAGTGTCAGAGCACTGCAGGCAGAAAGAAGGTCAAGGATGAGTCTTATCAGTATGACATAAAAGGGGCTACTAACACCACGCACTCTCGGCAGATCGCTTAATTCTCCCAGTCTCCGCTGGGGCCAACCATATCTGAATTACATTAGACTTCAGTTACACATATATTTCTGTTGTCTTTCCAATTTGCTATACTTCATATGATAGGTTATGAATACAGACAATAGACAACCTACTCTTGCAGG